>NC_067472.1:202897067-203024567 GCF_947179515.1 Apodemus sylvaticus
TGTATATGTGTTTATTGTTTTGCTTCTAGAGGACATATGCTAGAGGTTCTCTCGAGTTCAGGAGCACTTGAAGGCATCAGGTATTTTCTACTACTATGTTAGATTCCATGATCAAACTCTGCTTGTCAGGCATGGTGCTAAGGTCCTTGTCCCTGGAAGCCAAGGGACATGTAACATTTAAAAACAAAAACAAAAACAAAAAACATAAAACCTGCTGTGTTCAATCAGGTGTGTTGCATGTCTTCCCTGTGGTGTCCCATGGATGCTGGAAAAATTCTTCTCTCTATACCCCTAAAGAAAAATGACTCCTCATACCCAAAACACTTGATATTATTAGCTGTTCTTATAAAGCTGGACTAGGAGCTTCTTTAATATGTATGATAGCATGCTGTAAGGGCTTCACTTTTTAAAGGTATAGTGCAAGTAAACACAGTTGCTGGGTTTTTATGAGTGCAATGGCTTATCCTGTCCAGAACAGACGTTTTCAAAGCGCTTCTCCTATTTTCCACCTTTTATACTGTTTCTAGGTCATGTTATACCATGGCCTCTGAGTAGTTAGGTCTGGTGTGTATTTGTGTGATTTAAATGTCTCATTTGGGGTCAAACACTTAACATTTGCTCTCAGCAACTCGAGGTAATTAAGGAAATAGATATACGTCTAAATAATAATATTAATAATAATAGTAGTAGTAATGATAGTAATGATAAGGATAATTAGAGTAGTACAAATACAAGTAATAATAATAAAAAACCAATGAGAGTAAATTAGTCTATACCTTAACACATCACCCTGCAAAAGTTGTTTCTCTGACCTTTGGGAAAAGTAGCACTAATCTATGAACATGGACACATTGAGGAAGCAGTTTGAAAGTATGTCCAAAAAGACAGCAGTATGTCTTTTCATGATCTGTTATGTACCAGAGTGTGGGTTTAGGACCAGGTTAAAGATCTAGGTATGGATTTCATCTTGTCTAATGGCCAAAATTTTAACCAGACCGTTTTGGTTACTGTTATAGCAAGACTGTCATGATTGAATCTGTAGGCATACCCTACCAAGCACGTTAGAATAATAGCAGATAAAATCCACTCGTAGTCAGAACATGACTTCTCTCCCATGTATAGCACCACACTTCACAGAGAATGCAAGGCAGCAGTCAGATGTCTGCCAGACTCAGTTCATTTCTCTATGGACCAAAACTGAACTGTGGTTTCTTCAACAGTAGGTTCTTACCATCTACTTCTGGTATGTAACCAAGAGAAATAGTACTAGCTTATATTGTTTATGTAGCTTCAGGCTTCACTGAATAAAAGTACAAGGTGGGTTTCTCACTCCTGGGACTGAATTTTTTGAACACAATCATCAGTTGCTGAAACAAGCTGCAAGTGTTCACTGCAGAGGGTCCTCCCTTTAACTTAAGATTCATGGTCTCCAGCTTGGATATTGAAGCCTGTGGACAGGGTGATTCCTATTGGATCCTTAAGAGCAGCCAGGGTCTCACTAACCATTGCTATCTGAGAATACTGAACTCTCAATTATTTCCACAAGTCCGCACTCAGCAAATGCATCATATAAGGATGCCACACTGATAACTGTTACATCACTACAGCACGAGGTTGTCTTACCACTGGTCCCTTTGCATGTCTGTGCCTAGATGAGGACAAAAAGTGAATCTCTAAGTGTCCTTTTTGCAATACTTACATTCCATTCCACATCTGTCCCAGACACACACTTTTTCTTCACTTCTCCTATTAGATCCTTCCCTATTATTCTCACCTCTCCTTGCTTGTTGGTCTAAGTGAAGACACAGTTTAGGTCTTTCCATATCACAGCTGGCCCTGTACACATAGACACAACCAAATCCCCAGACCGACTTGCTGCTAGCCAGTGCAGAGTTGTAAGTGAGGTGGTACTAGAAGTACAGGACTAGGCTGAGGGGCCAGGTCATCACTTGTAAATGTTCCTAGATCAAAACATGAGGAGGACACAAAGCATTCTGATCTCCAATGCTCTGCAGAGTACAAATTAATTTATGGACAGTGCATGAGGATCCAGACATGGCTCATTCCAAAAAAACTCATTCAATATGGATCCTATTTGATCTCATCTCCCATATGTTTGCTCATAAGTTCTCTACTCAATTCCTAATTTTCTTGGGTAACCTTGGCTCTAGTAATGAATTCATATACCTACATATAGACCAAAAATTCACATGCACAAAGTCTTCTGAGAAACAAAATAAATAGAAATCCTTAAACGTAGAACTCTATAAGCATTTACCTGCTCAAGAGCCTGCCTGGATTTCCTCAGTCTTGATGCATGTACCTGGATGTCGGGTGGGGGATCAGGCAGAGAACCCATGGGGAAGTAGAGAGTGTGGAGTTCTAGGGGAAGCTTAAAGTCCCCGAAAAACCCAAGACAGCAAGAGAAGGAGAACATGGAGCATTTTAACCAGTTGGGTAAGGACTTCCTACTCATCCATTAGCTCTCCTTAATTTGAACCAGAGAAAGAATAATAGTATTTATGTTGTAGACTCTGAATGTGTTTTCTGGGGAGACCTTGTGGCTACAAGTTGAAGACCTGTTGGAGATATTGGAAGATAGGAAATCTTGCCAATTTTCCTATTGTTTAATCAGGTAAGTCACCCAGAAGACATCTCAAGTCCTGCTTCTTGGGATAGAGACAGAAATATACCAAGATATCTAGGTAGTTTGGTTTACATAGTTAGACCTGATCGAAAGTAAAGGCAATTCTAGAGAGGAGAGGAGGAATGTGTTGATATTTTGGTGATTCTCCATCAACAAGCAAAGAACCTCTCAGGTGATTTCATTAACACACTTAAAGAGCAGTTTATCCTCCTTGCTGCTGACATTTTCCTGTTAGCATAGTAAGAGGCATTTGTAGTCTATGAGATGTCAGGTACAGTGACATTTCTGAATGACAATCATGCATTTTTTGAGGTAGAATTTCCATATAAGGCGGGCTAGCCATATGATTTTCTTGCCTCAGCTTCAGTGAGGTTTGAGTGACAGTGATGTTGATGTTCTATTTAGACCTGAGTTACTAATATAGCATGCTCAAGTTCTGGAGAACCAAACCTCACAAATCATCAATATAGGAACCAGAGGCTAAACGATACTTCACAGTTAGGCAAAGGGACAGGTGACCATAAAGAAATACTCATTGCTCACAAGCTGTGTTGCCATGTCTCTTAGACAACTTACCTTTAATTGGTCAAGAGAGATTCCGAGGGAGCAGAGGGATGAAGTTCTCCACAGACTGACTGGAGCCAACTGAGGAGACAGAGATTCTAAGCTGAATGAAGTAAGTGGCATGCCTGTTGCTTTCTGTTGAATGCCTCCCCCCTCTCTGCCTTGTGAGAGCACTATGCATCTACCTCCATCTGTGACACTGCTATCTTGATAGATGTAAAAGGCTGAAAGATTGGCCACCACACTGGTCATACAGTTTGCATTCCAGGACCATTAGCTATTTTATCCAGAGATATCTGAAAGAGAACATGATTAAACAGTGGTTGATGGAAGTCCAGGAAAAGGAGGAAGCAGTGGATGCCACAGTTATCATGAACTAACATACAAGTCTGGTTTCATGGTGACTCAGGGCAGTTTCTCAAGTGTACAGTAGAGTAAATGGCTATACAATTGTAAACAACCATTCTGCAGTATGTGTGTCTACATGTGCCTCTCTGTCATGGGAGGTTTCTCCAATTGTGTGTGATACATGAGTATGTACAGAGATGAGGGTCTCCATGAGTGACAGATTATGCTTGTAGATGTGAGCATTCATACATGTGTACTTAGTTCTGTGTGGGCCTTCTCTGCCTCTATGCATACAGCACAAGCAATAAATCAAAGACTTTGTTCTCAGGGTCTCTATTGCTGCCCTGAGAGCCTGTTACCAAGGCTCAAAGGGTATTTGAGCAAGAGAAAGATGTGAGAAGGCTGGGCTACACTTGTTAGGCAGGAAGGTCAATTGTGTTTGGAAGAAGCTTCTCTGGATTCCTCTGTGTAGGAAACCATGAGATTGTCCATCAGTTTAATTATCCATACACCCAAGAAGCTGCATCACATACTGTTTTGCAGGTGTGTATTGTTGTGAGCATAGGTGAAAACAGGGCTTTTCACAGAGCAGCTTACAGCATAAATAAAACAGATTTCTGTATAGGTCAAAGCTGTAGGCATTTTGATGGGAGAGCTCATTTCAACTTACTTCAAGTTGTACAACAATCTACCTACCCATTTGGTTCTCACTGTTTACAGCTCTGTACCCTATCTTCTGCTTCCATCAGTATTTTTTCATACTCCTGCATCTGCTTTTGTCCCCTCTGTCTGTCTCCTGCCCTGGTCAATCCCAGCAGTTTTGACCTTTCTATTGGCTGTCAGATATTTATAATTAGCAATTAGCAGTAAGACAGTGCCAGAATATCTCTTGGATTGCCATCAGGCAATGACATTCATGTTTTGAGCAAAGTCAGCAAACTTTAAATCAGCAAAATTTAAAATCTAAAGCACAGTGATGGTTCAGAAACGACAGTATCAAACTCCTGCCATCACTTAGCTCTTTATCAGTACAGATTTAACAATTGAAAATACAGAGATGCACCTTCATATACAGTAAGGGATGTCACCTGAACAATGGATGGATATGTGCACACAGCATGCAAATGTGAAGGTCACAAGACAATTTCAGATGTTGCTTTATGTTACCTTCTACTTTCACGGTTGTGAGCCAGCTTATGAAGTACTAAAAACTACAGTCGGATCTTCTGAAAGAGTAGTGCATGCTCTTAATCACTAAAGCATCTATCTAACCCTCACCTAAGATACTTCACATTTGTTTGTTTGTGTGTTCGATATTGATCATAAAGGGATAAATGGTTGGAGGTCAGCAGATAATTTCAGGAAGGTGGTTTCTTTTAGATCTGTATATTGAATTTAAGAATGAAACTTAGGTTACCACACAGAAAAGCTCAACAAAGTAAGATTTGGCAAACCAACAGAAGAAAAGAGCTCAAGAAACTGAGACATATTTTTACACATTCAGGAGTCCTATAAAATACTAAACTGAAAGATAGGTTTTGGGAAGACTTTGCACATACCAATACACCCAATGTCTGCTGCCTCACCGTCTATGTGTACAAATAAGTTTTGATCAGTTGACTTAGAAGGCTTTGTTCTCCTTGTGTCTAGTCTATCCTATGGTATGTATATTATTTATTCTTATTTTTCTACTTCAGGATTCCTTGAGCTCTGAGGAGGGGTATTTAATGGAGAAATCTCATATGGAGTTGGGTGCTGCTCTTTCTCTCTTTCTGTCTCTCTGTCTCTGACTCTGTCTCTGTCTCTCTCTCTTTCTGCCTCTATGTCTTTTCTCTCTCTCTGTGTGTGTGTGTGTGTCTGTCTGTCGGGCATTCTGTATCTCAGTCCCTCTGCATGCATAATGTCTGATTGTCTATCTTTGCACTTTTTCCCATCAGATGCATGAGAAACCGGGGAAGATCCTTGAGGACATGGGCACAGGGGGAAAGTTCCTGAACATAATATATATTCAATTAATGACTTCACTGTACCTTTTAAAATGGTAAAAAATGTAAAATGTAAAGATATAAATAATGATGCATTTGGAGCTTCTAATATGTGTATATTTACTTTCTTTAAAGAATTGGACACTGAAGGCCTCCGTTCTCTCATTCAGCTAGGGAAAGAAATGCCAATGCTGCCATTACCCTTAGCAAGGCTGGATTTTTATAGACAGATTGATTTTTAGAGCGGCTGTTCAGAACAGACTGCTTCTGGAACGCATGTAGTTGCAGGCTGATTTTGAGTGCAAGGATAATACTATAAGTAGTGACAAACACTTCAGATCCCAGAAATGTCAACAGGCAATGAAAACTTCATACTTGTCTGATTAGAAATGCAGTTGGCCCACACTACTGTCTAATATTTTGTGAATGGATATTGAGAATGGTATTTCATATTGGGATCACAGATAACTTCTGGTTCAAAGTTCAAAGTACTATAATGGTGGGAGAATAGGAGCCTTTCCAAGACTCCTTGTTAGAACATAGGGTAACAAATGGATAAAGACAGCGAATCTAAAATAAGAACTGTGGGAGAGTCACAGGACATAAGATGAGTAGAGCATCTGGGAAAGGATCCTTCCACTCACCATCTGCACCCTGGAGCTGGGTGGTTTCATTGCCCTCTGAGCACAGCCTGCCAGGAGAGAGCTGGGATTCCAGCAGTGATGTCACTTCTGGGTCACTTTCCCTCCAATAACAGTCCAGAGAGGGACAAGGAGCTCGTTTCATGGTTGTAGAAAGACAGCAAGAAGCTGCCATGCATAAGTGAAATCGTGAACTCAACACTTCCAGTGACTCCATCATGGAACTGTAAACCTTCAAAATGTAAGAAAAGCATTTATGTTACAAACCCTATTTAAGTAATGACAATTTATTATATTAATGACATCCACTTTGTCTGAAACCGATGTAGCTGCCCTAGTTCATTTTTGTGTCTTTCACTGTCAACTTGGTACATCCTTCCAGAACCCTTTAGCCTATGTTTCTTATAGACAATGTATTATGAGAACTTTCTTTTTCATAGATCAGGAAAGCTTTATGTTTTTAAAGAATAATGTGACCACATTTAATATTCCTTGTAATGTAGTTTTAATAAGTACCATTATTTTTATTTCTTACATATTTACCTTGTTCTGTTTTGCATTTGTTTACATTATATTTTGTTTTACTTTTCTTATTTGTGGTGTTAATAGACCAAATTTTATGTAATTTAATCATGTATCCTCAATTAAAATATTAAGTATATTCTAAAAAAACAATAAATACAGACCTATCAGAATTACACCAGACTTCTTACCAGACACAATGAAAGCTAGAAGGTCCAGGACAGATCTCATTCAGACCCTAAGAGAACACAAATAAAGCCTAGACTACTCTATCCAGCAAAATTCTCAATTACCGTAATGAAGAAATCAAGATATTCCATGACAAAACCAAATTTATACAATATTTTTCCACAAATCCAGCCCTTCAAAGAATAATACATAGAAAACTCCAACAGAATGATGGAAACTACACTAGAAAAAGCAATAATGTAATCTTCCATTAACAGACCAATAAGACGGTAGCCACATAAACATAACTCCACTTTTAACAACAACAATACCAGGAAGCAGCAATCAAAGACTAGAAACAAAGTGTTGAGCAGAGAGGGAAGGAATGACCTTACAGAGATTGCCCCCAAATAGGAATCCATTCCATATACAGTTACCAAACACAGACACTATTGTGCATGACAACAGTGCTAGCTGACAGGAGCCTGATATAGCAGTCTCGTGAGAGGCCTTGCCAGTACCTTACAAATACAGTGGGGGATTCTTTCAACCAACCATTGAACTGAGCAAAGGGTGCCCAATGGAGGAGCTAGAGAAAGGTCCCAAGGAGCTGTAGGGGTTTGCATCCCCATAGGAGGAACAATGATATTAACTGACAAGTACCCTCAGAGCTTTCAGCTATTTAACCACCAACCAAAGAGTACACAAGGAGAGGATGGTCTGGTTGGATATCAATGAGAGGAGAGGCACTTGGACCTGTAATGGATCATTGCCCCAGTGTAGGTGATGTAGTAAGAGTAATGTGAGTGGGTGGGTTAGTGAGCAGGGTGAGGGGGTAGAGAATAGGGCGTTTGGGGAGGTGAAATGTGGAAAGGAGATAACATTTGAAATGTAAATAAAGAAAACACCTAATTAAAAAGGAAATGTGAAAGAGAAACAACCAGTTATGATTGTACATGCATTTAAAATGAAGATGCAACAATGGTTGAAGTTGAGGAAAGGGAGTGTGTGCTGACTGGTAGCTTATGGGAAAGGCGTTAAGGATCATATTGCTTTCCCTTCCATAATTTCATGGTGTCTATCTGCAATGGAATGGCCATCCTCTAAGACTTTAAGGTCTTTCTATGGACATGGAGCTTCAATATGCAATCATTTTTTAACCACTTTCCTTGGAGTTTATATCATTAGCTTTGCAACATGATCTCACTATTGTGTCAAGACAGTCTCAGACCTGGGTTGATCTCCCTCCTCCTGCCTTACAAGAGGCAGGGCTAAAATCATGTTCAGGCATACAGGATTTCTTTTCATTATCTTCTTTTTCATATTTGATTAGGAATTTTTATTTCTAACAAACTTCAAAGTTTTATAAAATGAAAATTATTTTTATTTAAGTAGCTCAAATTTATATGTATAAGAGTAATGCCTTCTCAAAAATAGCAAACATTGATTATATGACTAATCAGTTAATCTAGCCAGTGTCATAATGGGAAGCACAATTATGAGAGGACGTCGTTTCCCTATAACTTGGACAGCAAACATACTTATTAATATAGCAGGCTATATGATTGCTAAATATATGTAGCTTCTTTTCTTATGATATTGGAAACATCTAGAGTAGAGTTCTATACAGCTATGCCTAAGGCCTTAGTAATAAGATGTAAGGGTGGAATTTCAGCCTCTTCGAAGTAGTTAATTGTGGCTAAATATAATTTCAGAATTGTCACTGACTAGTAACTCTTCGATATCTTCTACAATGGTAAATATCAACTATCAACTTGAGTGAATTTAAAATTACCGTAGAAACATATCTTTAGGTATATCTTTCAGTATGTTTTCAGGAAAGCTTATCTGGGGAGAGAAAACACACCCTGAATGTGGGTCCATGCTCTCAGGGGCTGTGATCCTTGACAGATTAAAAAGGAAAAAATAAGCTGAGCACTGCCCTTCATCCCTCTCTGATTCATGAGTAGATGTAAAGTGGCTAGCTGACCCATATCTCCTAAACCAAGATGGGCTGTGTCAGTTTAAACTCTAAGCAAAATGAAACTCTCCTGCTGTGGTCTAAGCCACAGTTAGTGACAGACTCCTAGGCACTGGCACAGTATGGCAAGTGATATGGATTCTTGTCATAATGAACTAAACTGTACAGTGTGGAAACAGATGACAGAATGTTGAGTACTGATTATGTAGTCCCTTCCAGCACTGTACTGCAGCCTTGTGTATCTGACAGCATATGGCAAAAATGATGATTTTAGGTTATGAAAGACACTGTACCTCAGTTTACCCTCATGGTAGGAAAGGAAACATGTAGTTGAAAAGAATATGGGAATATGTCTGCCTGGGATGGTAGGGAAGAACTCTGCTGCAAGCCTCTAAGAATCAAGGCCTCCCAAGAATCCCTGTAGTAAGCTTAGACTCTACAGCTACAATCAAGCCTCAATATGAAGGCAGTCATGCAAACAAACTGCCATCACTTCCATCTTCTCCTCAATATCTCTATGCCTCAGAACACCTGACCTGCTCCTGGATGTCTAAACTGTGGACAAAAATCAACATTTATTGTTTAAATGTTCTAAGTGTCCCAGTAAGTTAATCCACTGCATTTTTAACAGGATCACCGCATGGGCATGATAGGACATACCTTTAATTCCAACACTTAGGCAGCTATGCCAAGAAGATCTGGAATTCAAGATGACTTGAAAATCATATCTTCAAACTCTAAGAGCAAAAAGGGAAAGATAATTAATTTCATTTATAGGGGAACACATATTACATTGCATAATAAACATTATATTTAAAATAACAACATGTGAAAGAAACTGTATTTATCTCCATAACAATCTTGACATCATTTCCATGTCATATAGAAAATGATCGATGTTTATAGAAAGTTGTAAGTGTGATGCAAGTAATATAGGTTTCTAATGTTGTCATAAATAGAACAGACATAAGTTACAGTAAAAAAAACAACCTGTAAGCTCATTAATCTCATCATGCCAAATCAAATAGAATATTTTTTCTGTAGGAAAATGTATGCTAAAATATGGGACAGTATATTGTTTATACAATGGTATGCTATAGAGAAATAGTATGCAATATAAATCTTAAACAAATACATTTCACTCATTTACTTTAATTGAATTATTTTCAAAGAGAATAGTCGAAGAATCCGAGGAAAAGATATGTGGATCTAAGAAAAAAACTTACAAGCACACATGAGAAGAAATAGCTGAATACATTATTTGAAGGTTGTCTATTGTTTTCCTTTTAGGACTTTGTAATCTCGAGATTCAATACAGAACTTTAAGAAAATGACTGAATTCAAAATAATGAATATTGTTCCTGAATATTGTTGTAAAACATACCAAGTACATATTGATGGGAATCACTACTACAAAACTGTGTGGAGATGAATGTGAAGGGTGCACTGTGATGGAAAGTGACTAAGAAGACAGCATAATTACTCTTTCTTGTAAATAATGTACTGCAGATGAACAGAGTTTTAGGCATATAAGCTGGCCTGTAATTCTCTCTCAGAGGCACAGACAGAAACTTAGGAGCAAGCAGCTAGCTGATCTGGACGATGCAGCAAGCTTAATTTATAAGACAGAGAGTCAAGGAAGAGAGTCTTGTCAACCTCAGCTTCCCTAAACATTAGCAAGTGTACACATGTGTAGTGAGTGCCAACACATGTGCAGTGCATATGAGCATCCACACTATAAACTCATGTATATCCAAAACTTGTTAACTCAAGTAAAGCTAAGTAAACGTAACATCAGAAATCAGATTACCTCACTACTATAACAGGCTCTTTAATAACAAAGAAAGAATTATGGACAACTTTGTGTTACTGCTGTTCATTACCATATATGCAGAGTTACTGTGGTAGTTTACAATCCTGTTTTCTGTATGGTTTCAGAAATCCAATGCCTATTACATTCTACCTGAACAAAATGTTGTATTTGTGGCATAAGGGGCACGTTTGCTGTGCTACAAATTCACAGACATTCAAACTTCCTTACACACAACCTTACTTATTACCTTAGAATCTGCCCTGTCACAGGTGTAGTTCCTCTTTGCTACAGGGCAAAGCTTCCTGGATCAGTGCCTCAGCCTCTGGCCTTTTTACATTTTACAGAGCTCTGGAAAATAGCTCAAAGAAAGAACAGAAGGCTCAGGTCAGTGTAGGGTTGTTCAATCTCAAAGGCTTCTTACTAATACATTTATTTTCATTGTTAAGGAATCTTATTCTTTTCATTTGTGAGGCCCTATTACAGTATCTGAGAATGCGTTCTCACAAATCCCCAGCATGAAGCAATCATTATGAGCACAATTTCTCACCTCAGCCTTGAGACTGGATATTATTGTCCCTGAAATTTTAGGAACTGCAAGTGTAAAGAACATGTGTTTGGGGGTCATGATTTCATTATGTGAGATGAATATAATATATGTAATGTCACCCTGTTTGACTCTGTTAGACAAAATATTAACCAGCATAATCCCAGACCCCAATCATGTGCAGATTATTTTAATTTCTGAGATAAAATTCTACTCACTCTATCACTCTTGGTGTCTTCATCTCTCTTCTCTCTCTTTTCCTAGTTTTGAACACAGGCCTGAACTAGATCTGTCAGCACAACTTTGCATCTATGGTATTCTAATTTTTTTCAGTTCTGCTGTGACACACATTTTTAAATAATGAGAAGCATTTTGCTCCGATTAAATGAAATACACAGAATTCATAGTACAACTCAGTTGGTAAATTACTGGGTTAACAGACACTAAGTTTTGATATTTGTCCTCAGCACTGCATAAAACTTGCTGGTGCTGAATCTTTGCAATCTCAGTATCCAGATCCAGTGAAAAGTAGAGCAGAAATCCTGTATCATCTTATATAACTTATTATGTCACCCTGTGCTACAGGGTTTCCTGCCCAAAGAAGCAAATGAACATATGGCAAGTCAAATATTAATGTTTATAAACAAATTATCCTGCCCATTCAGGCAAGTGAATTTGCTTCTTTTAAAGGATAAAGACCTCCATGACAGTTGTCTAGACAGGTAAACTGCAGTGATAGGAAAGAAAATAACATGTGCACCTGCTGAAACTCTGCAGACTACCATTTTGTTCTTTTTTTCTTTTTTTGGAACTATCTTTTATGGGTGATGGTTCATAAATCTTCCTTGGCGACTGCCTTCCTCATGGCGGCCAGGATATTGCCAGCTCCTCCCGCTTTCTCGTGGCCCAGATGTGCGTGCCCACCCTCTTCTTGATGAACTAGAGTGCGCGCGTGTCTGTGGACACTGAGCGACTCCAGGGCGCGCTGCGCTTGGGGAGCGAAGCCCTGCACCTCCTGGATCGCATCCCTCGCGAAGTTGGTGAGCTTGGTGAGGTGCCCCAAGGCCGGCTGTGCCTTGGTTCCCTGATGTTCTTCTTCACCTTGTGGCTTTGTTGAGGCCATGGCCATGGGGTAGCGCAGGGCCATGGCTGCTGCTCTCCTACCACAGCCAGGACAGGAAGCCCAGTTTGTTATTTCAAGCTTATTCTCTAACCTACTTTCCTGGAAGTTGCTAGTTCCTTCTACTCGATTATCCAGGCTCCATCCGTTTACCTTTATCATATATTGTGCACTTCATGGTTTGTGGAGGACTAGGTTTATTTCATTATTTTCTATAAATAATATAGCATAGACAACAATAGAAAAAATAAACAGGTTTTCTATTTATTAGTCTATTGCAAATAGACATTATACTTCTTTGTCTCTAATCTTGATACACATGTGTGTTTAATCCAGAGAACATTTTTATGAAGTGCAACAACATATTGCCTAAATAGGCTAATTGCTAAAACAACATCACAGTCACTGGTGGTCACCATATCACTTCTAAATCAATTTTGTTTCTAGGGCAATGAAGAGAAAACAATATTAAACTGTATTTCATTTAGGTTCATCTTAAACTTTGCACTAGATAAATATGACTGTCATTTAATTGGCTATACTTTACATTAATTTATATGTGTGGACATTATAGTTTGCAATTAATATTATGAAATTGAAATCATAAACTTTTTTGTTTTTGTATGCAAACCAATAAAGTTTCATATGATTCAAAGGAAAAAAGTTACATTATACATATTCATTTAAATAAGTAAAAAGTCTGGTATATAAAACAAAAGTAGTGAACATTTACATTTTTATTACTAAAACTACTAAAAATCTCAAGAAACATTTAAAAAAATCTATTCATGTGTCTTTGTGCTGAACTAAAATAATTTTTATAGATTTATTTCCCCTCTTGATTTAAGCATCTTTGATAAAATTAGTTGAAATCAGTAAACTCATTTTTCCAGTTTTCGCTTTTTGAATTCATAATTTCTAATAGTGTCTTGAGGGTAGTATAAGAGAATCACATTAATTGGAAAGTGTTTAACAGTTCTTTACTTTGATAGAGTAGAGTAAGGAAGGAGTTTATGTTAGTGTGGAAACCACTAAGCTAAGACATTCTCTCTCCTGGATGTTACCCTCACTATATACCTCCTATGAAGAATATTATGGACTTACAGTGAAAGAAAATATTTTGCCATCTCAGTAACAGAGCCTTGTAAATCTTGGTCTACTTTGATGAGACACTTACAACTTGAAAAGGAACTATGGAATTGATGTTTAAGCTTATAAACATTGAGGAATAAATGGACCTACAAACTATATTTCAAACCTGCTGTATTGTGTATTGGGGGGCATCAGTAAACTTAAGATTTTATATAAAAAGCAAACATACAGTTTTATTATATGCAGAACATGTTTCACCAGGCTTGATTTAATAATATTTTGTTCCTCTTTTTATTGATATTTTCTTTATTTACATTTCTACTGTTTTCCCCTTTCCATGTCTCCTCTATAAAAATTGGGTACAGAGCTAAACAAAATATTCTCAACTGAAGAATACTGAATGGCGGAGAAGCACCTAGAGAGATGTTCAACATCCTTAATCATCAGCGAAATGAAAATCTAAACAACCCTGGGATTCAACCTCACACCAGTCTGAATGGGTAAGATCTAAAACTCAGGTGACAGCAGATTCTGGTAAGGATGTGGAGAAAGAGGAACACTCCTCCATTGTTGGTGGGATTGCAATCTGGTAAAACCACTCTAGAATTCAGTTTGGCAGTTCCTCAGAAAATTGAACATAGCACTACCTGAGGACCCAGATATACTACTCCTGGGCATATACCTAGAAGATGCTCCAACATGTAATAAGGACACATGCTCCACTAGGTTCATAGCAGCCGAATACACAATAGCCAGAAGCAACAAAGAACCCAGATGTCCCTCAACAGAGGAATGGAAACAGAAAACATTGTACAATTACACAATGGAGTACTACTCAGCTATTAAAAGCAATAGATTCATGAAATTGTTAGCAAATGGATGGACCTAGAAAATGTCTTCCTGAGAGAGGTAACGCAATCACAAGAGAACACACATGGTATGTACTCCCTGATCAGTGGATATTAGCCCAGAATCTTGGAATACCTAAGATACAATTCACAGACAGTGTGAAGCTCAAGAGGAAGGAACACCAAAGTGTGGATAGTTTGATCCTCTTAGAAGGAGGATCAAAATGCCCATGGGGGGAGATTCAGAGACAAATTGTGGAGCAGAGACTAAGGGAAAAGCTATTCAGAGACTGCCATACCTGGAGCCCATCCCACATACAGTTACTAAACCCAGACACTATTGTGGATGCCAACAAATGCTTGCTGACAGGAGTCTGATACAGCTGCTCCCTGAGAGGCTCTGCTAGTGCCTGACAAATACAGAAGTGGATGCTAACTGCCAACCAATGGACTGAGCACAGGGACCCTAATGGAGGATCTAGAGAAAGAACCCAAGAAGCTATAGGTGTTTGCAGCCTCAGAGGAGGAACAATATGAACCACCCAGTAACCCCAGAACTCTCAGGGACCAAACCACCATCAATCGAATACACATGGCGGGACCCATGGCTCCAGTACCATATGTAGCAGAGGACGGCCTTGTTGGACACCAGTGAAAGGAGAGGCTCTTGTTCCTGTGAAGTCTGGATGCTCCAGTGTGGGGGAATGGCAGGACAGGGAAGCGGGTGTTGAGGGGTTGGGGAACAAGAGGAGTGAAGATAGGATAGGGAGTTTTGGAGGGGAAAACTAGGAAAGAGGATAACAATTGTGATGTAAATAAAATAACTAAAAACAATTAAGGAAAAAAGGTAAAAAAAAATCAACTGTATGAAAGAGACAAGAAGAGTTGTCAATACATAAACTGAACAATTCAGGAGGCTGTGTAAAAGAGAACTATGTAGAAAGTGAACCCAGAAGACTCAGTTACACACTCCCTCCCAATGGGAAATCCAGCAGAAAGCAGGGGACAAGGACCTGGGATCATTGAATAGGTATATAATCATGGGTATATAGGAGAAATCATGTCATTTGCCACAAAGTGAGTGGAAAATAACTTAATGTGATTTTGTGCAATCATATAAAATTTTCTGATGAGTCATATAAAAATAAAAGGACAACTTTCTGAGTGTGCAGTTCCTCTGAACTAAAGGGTGTAAAAGAGCCTGAGATTCCACTAACTTCATAATTCTTCCCTTTTATTTTTCAGTGCTGCACATTTCTAGTTACTATGTTTTTCCCCAAATTACTTTAACTTTCAGGGTATTTTGAGCTTCAATTGGAATTTTACATTTTCCCCCCTAGATCTGTGAAAAATATCAGTAGACTGCTGATGATCAGTGGAGATATAGACTGGAGATGCATATGGTGGTTATTGAAGAAACTAGCAATAAAGATGAAATCTGTTCCAGGTATACAACTTCTCAGTATAGATGATACTGAAAGGACTTTAAGTCAGCAATACACAAATATACTTACACATATGTGTTTATTGATGTCATGTTTCAAGGAGTCATGTAGAAGTTTGAGCATAGCTGACCATCATATGAAGAAAACTGAAATAAAATATGCACATGTTAAATAATCTTATTAGAATATCTCAGTTAACCTTGAGTGATATCTTGGCCTCACCTGAGAAGAGTGTAGCAACTATGGATCACCAAGATGAAAATGGTCTTTAGGCATGTCTGTGAGGGGTTGTTAATTGATAGGGGAGGACCCATGCAACTGTGGACATTGCCCACCATTCCCTGGAAGGAGGTCCTGGGCAACTAAGCATGAGCTTGGGAGTCAGCCAGCAAAAACAGTGCTCATTGCTGCAGAAGATTCTGTTCATCATGGCTGGGAGTAGAGTACGCTGGAGCACAGCATTTTAGCCTTGCAGAATGGCAACAAAGAAGAAGGGGTGCACTCCTCTGGTGGCCATCTCCTTTGCTACTGTTTATTCAACCTCAGCTTCCAGGTCAAAGGACACACACTTCCGACATTCAGAGTGGAACACCTGCCATTTGATAATCCCACCTGGAAAATCTCTAACACAACCAGAAATATGCTTCTATGATTTCCTAGATGATTTCAGTCAACTTGAAAGTGTATAAACCATCAAAACATTTAACAGTCTATTTATTATTATATACCTTTCTTCCACTTTGTTTGCAAAGAGAGTACTCAGGGAATTTAATCATCCCAGGAAGAAATTCCCATTAGCTGCAATTCCTGGCCCAAAGGCAAAGTAATTCCACACTAATACTTGAACATATATGTTAATTGCTGCAATGCTTCAACGAAACAAGAAATAGAATGGGTCGAGCTGACAATTATCTGAAGGACATGAAATATTCCAATATACATGTAATAAAATGTGCCAATCTACTAACAGAATTTATTTAAAATATTTCAGTTACACTTTAATTATTGCTTGGTACACCTTAGAGTATCAAAAGTACAAAATTAGAATTTCTGGTACTCATACTTCAATATTCATTTTTTAAAAAATATTTTAAATGAAAATTATCAATTATAAATAATAGTGAGATACAATATCATGAATAAATAAATTTACACACTATCTCCTAAATAATATAAATTTCCTAGCTTCTTGTTTATCTTGTGACAGGTGGGAACCTAGTGATACCTGGGCACTCAGACCAAGGGAGTCTAGGGAAGAAAGGATCTTTCTCTACTGGAACAACAAATATGGTAAGTCTCAATGCAGTTTCAAATGAAGGTAATTTACATGGAATTATGAGAGACAAATTAAAAATGTAAATGTTATTTTTGTGTTTATACTAATGATCCTCAAATGTTTTCACCCAAGTGGTCATATATCACTTTTTCTTTTTATTGCCACTGGGATTAGATAACACAGGTCAATGCCCTTATCAGTTAGTCTTTAGCCTGCATTGCACTCTGTGCTCAAACACTGACCCAAGAAAGTCACGTACAATGCTGAGGTCCAAGGTGCTCAGATTACTCAGAGGTTTTATTACCTACTAAGGAATTTCAGGATTAGGTTCTGAACTTTTTTGTTTGTTTTTTGTTTATTTTTTATTAGATATTTCCTTTATTTATATTTCAAATGGTATTCCCTTTCCTTGTTTCCCCTCCAAAAACACCCTATCCCATTTCCCCTCCCCGTTTACCAACAATCCCCCACACACTTTCCTGACCTGGAATTCCCCTACACTGGGGCATTGAGCCTTCATAGGAGCAATGGCCTCTCCTCTCCTTGATGTCTGAAATGGCCATCCTCTGCTACATAAGTAGCTGGAGCCATGGGTTCTCTTTGTTTGGTGTTTTAGTCCTTGGGAGCTCTGGGGATACTTGTTGGTACTTGTTCCTCCTGTGGAGCTGAAAATCTCTTCAGCTCTTTGGGTCCTTTCTCCAACTGCTCCTTTGAGGAACCTATGCTCGGTCTATTGGTTGGTTGTAAGCCATCGTGTGTTGATCCACCTTTCAAGAAGGATCAATGTACCCACACTTTGGTATTACTTCTTCTTGAGCTTCATGTGGTCTGTGAGTTGTATATTGGGTATTGGGAGCTTTTGGGCTAATATCCACTTATCAGCAAGTGATTACTGTGTGTTTTCTTTTGTGATTGCTTTACCTCACTCAGGGTGATATTTTCTAGTTCCAACCATTTGCCTAAGAATTTCATGAATTCTGGTATGCACTCACTAATAAGTGGATATTAACCTAGAAAACTGGAATACCCAAAACATAATCCACACATCAAATGAGGTACAAGAAGAAAGGAGGAGTGGCCCCTGGTTCTGGAAAGACTCAGTGAAACATTATTCGGCAAAACCAGAATGGGGAAATGGGAAGGGGTGGGTGGGAGGACAGGGGAAGAGAAGGGGGCTTACGGGACTTTCGGGGAGTGGGGGGGTTAGAAAAGGGAAATCATTTGATATGTAAATAAATTATATCGAATAAAAAATTTAAAAAAAAGAATTTCATGAATTCATTGTTTTTAATAGCTGAGCAGTACTCCATTAAATGTACCACATTTTCTGTATCCATTCCTCTGAACTTCTTAGAGAGCAGAAACTGAGTTTTCCTTCCTCATGGTCATGAAAATGCATTACCCTCCTATGTGTAAAAAATCCACTCATAGCTATGCGAAGTTTTTTGTTTCTCATTTCAATAAATAGGCTATTTGTAAGACAGCTCCTAAAGTTGAACATTCCCTAAAAACTCTTGTGCATTACATTTTTAATGGGGAGAGACATCCCAATCCCAAGCCTACCACTTGATTACCATTATAAGGAAATCCCATGGTGGGATTATTTACCAAATTCATAAAACTCAATCACCACATGTGAGGTTCTATTCACTCTAATTTCTTTAGCAAAAGAGATATGTGAATCCAATACAAACATGCATCAATACAGATGCACAGACCTGTATGTGTGTTTGTGTGTGTGTCTGTTTATGTGCATGCATGTGCACGTGTGCTAGAGATCTGGAATGGCAGCAGGCCCGACCAATGATTTTGATCTTTCCTGTCTTTCTTTTTCTGTCTTAGAACATCCTCAGACACCATGATGTCACTCTACCTCCACAAGAGAGATTCCAAATCTTAAGTGTGCTAGAACAGAGCAATGAAATCAACAACGATTCTTTGTTGGCTTCTTACATGAGCCTGAGGAAAAACGTCTTCTAAATGGCAGCCGAACTGGAAAAATGTGGACAAGGAGAAGCCGCCTTTGTGCTCTCTCACAAATTCCTCACATGAGAACCCGCGGTTTCTACTCCTTTCCTGGAACTCTTCCCTTGTTCAACCTGCTGTTCTATTAAGGGTTCTCTCCTTGGCTGACAGCTATGGAACTTGAGGCTGCCATCTCTTTATCAGATTTCTGGCAGCTCACACACAGGCTTTTTCTTGTAATTCAAAGACATGAGGACCAAAGGTGGTGGTATCATGAATAAGGAATATTATTGGTAGTAGACTTAGTTCTTGAACCTGTGCACACATGATCCAGATCATAGTGGAAGAAAAAGGGGACCAGAAAACAGGGTGTATCTGACCTGGTAGGTATTTTGATTTCCAAATCTCCTCTCAAGAAGTCACTGGCTTGTCTCTGATTGGTAGCCAAACTCAGTGAATTCCATGGGAGAGAAGTAGGGCTTCCTAGAGCTCCACAGTCACCAGAGAATTGTGGACTACTTGGGGTCAGTGTGGTTAAGGACAGTTAGGCTTTTTTCAAAATGGTCATCATATTGGGTAGGCAGAATAAAAAGTAGAAAGCAGAGCTGTCACCAGGAAATAACTATTACAGCCTCAATGACAAGTGTGCTTTACCTATAGTAAGGGGATGGTAGAAAAGTCTCACCAACCATAAGAGGCCCTGAATGGTGAAACAGAATATAAGGAGATAGATAAACGTGACTCTGAGGAGCTCAGACACTGGGGAGGTGTTTTATGGATATGATTTCATTGACCTTCTGAAGCCTGTGTGATGAGCAGATATAACACTTCCTGTCTACAAAGATAAAGCTCAGGTTTACAGATGAGCTCAGGTTCCACAGTTTGCATTATCCTTGTTTTATACCTCCTAGAACAAAGTTTCTTTTGGGTTTCCACTGGTGCTTTCCAGCAAAATAAAGGCATTCTCTTGAGATCATAGTAAATCTCCCATTATTTCTTTTCTTTTCCAAAAATAAATCACTCTTACTAAGGAGTCATATAAATTCCCAGACATCAGGTTTCCAAGTCTGAGTTTATCCTCTTCTTAAGCAGAGTTTCTGGCAGGGTTGTGAATCTGTTTTGAATCTTGGACAGACCTGAGGGTTGAAGCAGTTCACCAGCACCTTTCGGTGTAGCATCTGACTAGGTGCCAACAGCACAGCACTTCCAGGAACTAATCACCCTCGGTATCTAATGTCATTACCTAATGACATCTGATGAGGTTGTGCACTCCTGGTAAGCAATATACAAAACTTCTATGTGGACAAAGATTCATATTGTGATTGGGAATGGAAGATTGTGAACACTGTCTTTATTTTCTAGTTTCAAATTTATGAGGACAACCAGTTTCCTCAAATTTCTGTGGGTCCATCTGGTTCCTCTTGAGTGCTGAGGTGAGAGTGGCACTAGACCACTTTAGCAATGCCCATTGACAGTTGAATGTTTGCTGAATGTGCCATTTTAATGGAAGACTGTGGATATTCTCTTTCCAGGCCAAGGTATGGAAATGGATGTGGGATGTCAGCGTGTGCCTTTTTAAATATGAGAAACATGTGAAACCAAGTATACAGAGGCCAGATTTCCTTAGGTCCTCATTTAGACATATAATTTTCTTTGCACAGCTTTCTCTCTGCTCTATTCTGTTAAGACTCTGTCGAAAAAAATCCCCTCAGAAAAAAAGTACTAAGAGATTTTAGAGAATTTTAGAAGATCAAATATCTTCAAGGTATGTTTTCATTCTCAATGTGGGGGACCAAAAATCTACAGAGTAGTACAAGGCTACTCACAGAAAAGGCACAGATGAAGATACTAGATTGAATGAAGGAAATATTCCTTCAGGATTTCAGTACAGAGGACAGGGTGGCAGGGAATGGGGTTCAAGTCATGCCTGGGATACTGATGCCCCTGCCAACTTATTTTCTTTGTCTTTTTGCTGACATTAGAACTGTTCTAATTATCCATTTTGGTTTGGTATTGCAGAGGACAAAATAAGTTTTTAAGAGAGATGAGGAGCTGAAAAAGGAATTACAAAAGGAATACTTGGAAGAATATCTAAGCTACTTGGCAAAGAAAGTCAGTATGAGAAGCATGGAGACAGGAGAAGTTTGTGTCACCTACTCAGTCTGTTTCCAGGACTCTCTTGTGCTGTCTCAGTGGAGTGTGTTATTTAATAAAAGTGCTCCACATGCAATGTGCATATGAAGCAAACACACAAATACACACACACACACACACACACACAATGGAGTGGCATACTGAGAAGACTTAGACCTAGCTTACTGAAAACAGGAAATGAGTAAAGTAGAATAATGGATTTTCAACACACCAGGGATACAGGCCCTACACTGAGATGTCAGACTTTAACAGAACTATATTTGGTTAATATCTTGGCTGACAAGAATTTGCTTCCAAGGTTTGAAGCAGTGGCCTAAATGATTTTCCCTTCCCACAGAAGAAGAATAAAGAGGAACTTGCCCAAAAAGTAGCCTTCTGGGAGGAGATAAGAAACATTCTAGTAACATCAGGATTTTTCAAATGGGCTTCCTAGCCATTTGGAAAAATGTATGGTTCTGAAGGAAACAACTTTGGGGAGGTGGGCTCTGGAGCACCATTAACATCAAAGAAAGCTCAGCCTTCTTTAGTAACAACAAGGACCCTCAGCCCACCAGTGGTGTCTTCAGGAAAGGAAGACTGTGAAGAAGCAGCCCCAGCCACATCACCAGCTTCCAAAGAGGCTGCAGAAACATGCACCTTGGAAAGTCCAGGTGAGTCACAACAGGTTTCTGACTAGGACAAGCCTTGTGTAGAAGTGGTTCCAATTTCTTCTGGATCAGTCACACATGAGTGCAACTGAAGCTCATAAGTAAGGTAAGGCAGAGATGCTGGACAGGTGTCTCAAGTCTGGAGAACTGGACCCCATAGAGAATACTGAATCTCCAGCCATGTGTTCAATATTTTGCTATCAGGGATCAATTTAGTTTCCTCTGGTAACAGAACTTCCTGTGTTGAGTGTTGCCTTTTTCCGTCCTGACAATCTGTCTTGTCAGCTTGTGCAGACCTAGCAATATTTCTGGATGTGTCTGTGAGTTGATGAAAGAAAAATTCTGAGCTTGCCTTGCAGTTCTGAGGCCACAAGGGTCTCTCTTTCCCTACAATACTGTACTATTGTGGATATCCCCTGATGGTCTGATCTTGAGAATAGACTGTCTTTCTGCTGTGTGCAGCCTCTTAATACCTGATGGGGTTTCTCACAGGCTCACATCTCTAGTGTAAATGCTCCATATGATTGAGCATGCCCACAGCTGGCTTCTTAAAAGAGGACTCTATGAAATACTTGCAGTTTGACTCTATGTCTGGAAGTCACAGACTTGTAAGTCACTTGTGTGAGACTGTGCCTAAGGAAAATCCCAGCAGGACACAGGAAAATACATGTCCAGATCTTAGAATCCAGAGGCCAAAAAATCTGGAGATATGAACTAAGAATAGAGAAGACATATCTCTGCCTGGGGAAACACAGCAGAAGTTTTCCTATTCTCTTACAATTTAGATCCCTGGAGACATATGGTCCATACCTCAGTTAGAAGACTTTGTCCAATGAATCCCTCCACACACATAGATATTTTATAGTCAGCCCAGATTCACAACCAAAAATATTGCTCTATCCGCTTAAGCTGACAGTAAAGTCCAAGGCCCCATCTCACAGACACCAATACCCAGAACTCAGAGTAATACTTCCCGCCCATGATGAGGAGCAGAATGAAGGAAAGAATCCCAATGACTTTGAATTTCTCTCCCAGGCTGCCAGACTGAGTACTGCTCAGAGATACCAGGCCCTCTCACCTCAGACTTTTCTAAATTTTTCATTACAGTTCAGAAGAGACCTGCACCTGCTGGTCCTCCCTCAGGATTTATGTGAGAAATTCCTCCCCTCAGGAAGGCAGAACACCAAGAAAAGAATCGGGAAATGTGGTGTATTATGTGAAGCCTTGGAAAAGATATGAACACTTCTCCTGATCTGGGGCCATTTCTTTCTCCTTGATTTTTACATGACTGCCAGGGAACATATTTAGAGTATATATCCACACACATCACCCTCCAGAGGGAACTATGTGTGACAAGGACTGGCCATCTTGAATTTGATGACTGTATTTGGTTGCTTTTCAGAGTCCATGGAAATGAACACTATAATTAGAAATTTTCATGGTAGTTGGGGGCTAGAGCCAGTAATTCTAGTCACTCACAAAATGAAGCCAAAGGCTTCCTACAAACTCAAATCAGCTCCACAGTCTGAGTGTCATATTACCTAAAGGATAAAGAAGGCAGCCCGAAAGCATAAGGCAGCCAGGGAGGCATAAAGCAGGAATAGACATGGTGCCTAGTTGCAAAGAGAAAAGGCAACTGCTTTTGTGTCCTTGACTTCGTACCTACTCTGGTAAGCTTTGGAGTATAAATTATCAAGACACCTCAGGACACCTGAGCAGACCTGCTGACTGCTACAGGAAAGAGCCTAGGACCAGGAGGTGTCAGGATGAATATCTCCAGTTCCACTCAACATATTTTCCTTTTTACTGTATCTCAACAAAGCACAATAGCACCCAAAACAACAAAGAGAGTAGGAACAATGAGATGTATGCACTGGTGTGGCCTGCGTCATGTGTGTATGAGAGGATGGGTCTAAGTCCTCCAAGAGTTGTGTTACCTACATCATCATTCCCCTCCAGAAAGGAGCCCAAGATTTTTGCTATGCACAAAATGAGAAGTATCAGTTCCTCAGATAAGAAGAACTGGGTCTTCTTACATTGGGTTGGATTCATGTAAGCAAATGGAACTCGGTAACTGAGGGTACCTCTTGTCTCTCTCTTAGAAACAGCCAGCCTAAATAGTGCTCTGCACAGAGTCAATCCATTCCAGATCTTCTTCACTGACCATATACAGTCAATAGTGAGCAGTTCGAGTTAAAGGAGCATTTCCTAGTACTTTTACAGCTCCTTGTATTTAATGTCTTACTCGGAGTAATTCTTCAGTGTTCCAACTTGATACGAATCTGCATGAAAAACGGTTGCTTGCAAGGATGTATTAAAACAGTCTGTACAGACCACATACCTAAAAGATGTAAAAATGAAACTTAAGTATGCCAAGAGTGTCCTTTCTAATGATTATGTTTTGTATTTATGAAGAAGTACTTCCTTTGTGCCCAACCAAAGAGATCCTACAAGCTAGGTTTACAAGTATTTGCACATGCAGAACATACATCTTTTGATTTTCAAGGGAACACACTATTTGCCTAGAGAGTCCTTTGGATGAGTATCTCATTTTCAAAGACCGCTGCTCACAAAACAATTGAAATTCTTGTAACTTGCTAAATATAAGCCACAACAAGGTGGTTTGCTCTTAGGTTTTGTAAGATCTTGGAGTCAGACCTTGAGAAGTGCTGATGTGTGAGGCAGTCTCCTGTGACTTCGTGTTCTTCCATCCAATTGCATCTATTCTTACTGCAATGCCTACTTCAATAATATAATATGCCCAATTGAAATTTGGCCTTTTGTGTCTTGGGACTCAAAAGGGAGATTATAGAGAAAATGAGTAAGGCACATGAGGCAAAAAGCACAATATACTGCCGGAGAAAAATATAGGCCAGTGTGGGTTGCAGAGGAAGAACTGCCACACGTAAGGCAACTTATGATAACTTAGGAAGAGGAGTCCAAAACAGTATATAGGGGAGGGGGACAGCATTAGAGATTGATACACTGACCTCCTGTATCAGTGAGCATTTCTGTTGGCTGGGATTTATGGTTTGTATTGGAAAAGAATGCCTGATATGTGTTGATATCAGCCATCAGAACCATGCCATCCCTTGTCTTGGATGGACTGGAAAAGTAGTGGTGATTTTGAGTAGAGGGAAAACATTGTGGACTATTCTGAGCAAAATTATGGTGTGATCAAAGCCATACTCTAGAAGTTAAAATGAAGGAGATGCAAAGCTGCTTGGTTAGGGAAAGTCAGGTGAGGTTTGGGAGCTGATACCATGGAATGATGATAAGGGGGGTGATAGTCTTGTGTGTGTGTGGAGGAGTGATCAGGGGAATTCAGATATCCAGGTAATAGGGATAAAGTTTGAGGAATCTGAGACAGGGCAGGATTCCAGTTAGGATCATGGTGAGGGCAGTGTTCATCTCATAAACATGAGTAGGATTTGTATAAGAGGACAGAACTTGAAAGAGAGATGTAGTTATAAAGTGTGCAATTGAAGGCACATGTGAGATATTACAACTACATCAACATTGGGAGAATGAAGTGAGAAGGCTAGAGAGGGACCTGAGGCACTTAAACATGCAGGCGGCTCATGAACTCGGTAAATATGGAGAACTGGCTGCAAGAGAAACAATTCCTAGCAGCTTAGGTGAATGTCTAATGAGGAAATCAGGGACCACAGTGGGGATGAAGGAACAACAAGGCTGAAAGGGCACTGGATATGAGGTTCACAGAAGCCATAGGATGGGGACACAGGAAGCAGGAATTCAGGATGGAACCTGCTGGAGTTCTGGGGATATTGACTTAATGTATTTTAAACCATGGAAGGCAGATAATGCAATGTCCAGTAATGTCATAAAATCTAGTTATACTGTCACTCTCCTGGACCCCCCAGCATTCAGGAGGATAGAGTGCAAGTTGGTGAATTTGGTGCCACGTTGAGTGAACAGTAATATTGTGCCTCAAAACAAAAGTCACTTGATGAGAAATTGGCCATTGTGGATTCTGTTATAACTGTCATACTGAAGCTGGCATCTAGGCCCTAGAATCTAGGGGAATTTGAAGAGGAGGCTGCTCTTTGGCAATGGGTTAGCAGATTACTGTCATGTAGGAGCTGTGAAATAGTTTGGACATGGTTTCTTCTTGTTTATTGTTTTTTTTTTTTTTAATTTTTTGCTTTTTCATTGATTTCACTTTAGATTTCCAAAAGCTTGATGTTTTAAATGATAGCTTAGGTGTGAGTATACATACATAAACACAGTTGTTTAATGGCTCATGTGGGAAGCCTCTGTGTTCATACACAACTTAGAGAAAGAAACGAGAATGTGCTAGAAGCCTGCTCGAAATCTCACTTTCTCCCTCGAAGAATGAAACCCCTCTTGCTCTCACCATGTCTTCCTCCATTTTACATGTGCACCGCTTCCATTCTAACAGTGATTCAATTGCAATGGGTAGAAATGTAACTTTTACAACTGGCTTGCAGGGCTTAACATCTGCAAGATTTATCACCATTCATGCAAGCAATTGTTTGGTGGGTTTTTACATATGGAGACCCAGTGAAGGAAGAAGAAAAGTAATGGAAAAAGACATAGTATGATCATATGACAGTAATACTATACTACATCAGAAGGACAGAAGTAGCTCCTTCTCACATAGGGAGAAATCCCATGGGTCTCAGGGGCAGGATACAATAAAAACAGCTGCATTATCAAAGAGATTGTTGAAGAAGTTATCAGAAATATTGATGAAGCAATCAGTCTGCTGTTGTCAGGAAGGAAGCAGAGATGGGTTAGAAGTGAAGACAAAACTTGGAATAGTTACTGTCTAGACATCAGGTTTAACTAAGCAGGGATGACCAAAAGGGCCTTGTCCTAACTGAGGGACAAGCTAAAAGTAAGTGTAGTGGTTGGAATACTCCTGTCCCAGGCAGGGTATTGTGGGGTATGGCCTTGATGGACTAGCATTGGCATTGTTGGAGGAAGTGTCTCTTTGCGCATGAACTTTGAGGTCCTCCTTGAGAGAGGAGGAGTCATTTTTCTCCTTTTTGCCTTTCAAACGAGATGTAGAACTCTATGCTCACCAGGCACCATGTTTGCCTGAATGCTATCATACTTTCTGCTATGTCGATAACAGACCAAACCTCAGTACCTGTAAGCCAGCCCCAATTAAATGTTGTCCTTTATAAGTGTTGGATTAACCATGATGTTGATTCACAAGAATGAAAACACTAACTAAGGCACTAAATGAGAAAAATGCAGTATATTTTGAACATTATGAATTAGGAGGACAAAGAAGATGGTTCCACATTACTGCTGCACATGACAGATGGCAGTCTACATTCAAGGATTATTTTGGAAATCACAGGAGAGAACAGATTGTTAATGCTCCTTGTGCCTCCCTTCCTTGGTGAATCAAGCATAGCTGGCTGGGCTAACTTAGAATTCTTTGCTTCTTTTGTCTTCTCAGACCCATCCAACCCAGACAGCCTTCTGGTCAAGTGCAGAACTGCACACACATTTTGGATATCAAGTGGTGCTCCCTGAATCCATTGCTGTGGTGTGTGCCCCCAAGTATAAATAGTAAGTATGTGAGATTCAAGTCTGGAATTTACAATACAAAATCACCAATGTCTCAAAACTATTTAAAAACTGTCTTTGTACAGAATGTCTTGACTGATTGCTATGAATGCCTTCCTTTTATGTGCATATTCTAATGATCACCAACCACTCTTAAAAGACAGGATGACACCACTGCTGGTTTTTAAGACAACCTTTTAAGAAGTAACTTTAAGAGGCAGAGATTGAAGAAATTCAACAGGAAACACTATATGGGAGTTCCATGTCTCTTCCTTCCCAAGGCTGTATTCTGAATTCTTCAGGCAAAGTAGTGTTGGGTAAGCAATGAATATGATTAATTTTTATTTTGTCACTTGATGTCCTAAAGAAACAAGCTAACCCCAGTTTTATATTATTGTCCCTTGTTCCTCACAATCAATGGGCAAGAATTCATTGTGCAAGAAAGGGATCCAGAGACAGTGAGACAGAGAATTTTTTACACACAGGGGAAAGAGAAGGAGGACACAGATGACAGAGTGGAGGACATTGAGAAGATTAGGAGAAGGAGGAGGACTATGAAAAATAGAAGGAAAATGAATATCGAGAGAAAGAATACAAAGAAGGAAGGAAGGAAGAGAGGGAGAGAGAGAGGAGAGAGAGAGAGAGAGAGAGAGAGAGAGAGAGAGAGAGAGAGAGAGAGAGAGAATGTAGATGGAAGAGAAGGGGAAAGAAATCAAAGACAAGAAAGGACAAAAATAAGAAACTAGAGGGCAATTAAGATTGGACAGGGATGACAAGGTCTAGAAGGAGGACAAAGATGACAATGATGAATTGCAAAAGGAAGATAAGTTCACAGTTTCTAAGAGAATGGCAACATTTTGCAGAGAAGATGAGATGAGAGTTGGGAGGAAAAGAGAGAGATAAGAAGGGAAAGAGAAAAGGGAGAGATAGGGAGAGACATATGAGAAAGAAGAGAAGAGGAATGAGGAATGGAAAATTGAATGAAAGGAGGAAGGTGGAGAGAAAGGTGGAGATGAGAGACAGGAAACTTGGACTTGGAGGCAAATGTGTGCAACTGTGAGTCTGCCTTTTCTCATTTCAGAATTGAAATTTTCACACTGGTACCTACTGGATTAAAATAAATACCCAATTATCTACAGAGTGGGCTCCATGCCCACAGACAGGACACAGCTCTCTTTTGTGTATGTATCTTTGTGCAAGTAAACAAGGCCGTGTTTTCAGTCAGGACACAGTGCTGATTGGTTTTTATCATTTTTTCCTTACCCTCCTGGCAGTTCAGCTTCATCACCCCCTTCTTAGAAATCCATAGTAACCAAATATCTATGATTCTGGGATTAGTGAATGTACGTTTTCTCATATTTGAAATCTGATCATTCACTGTCTCTGAGATGCTATTCCTTTCTGCCCCATAATCCTGATATCTGAGGATACTAATACTCTCAGGAAAAGATTAAGGAAAGAGGACGTGTGTGTACCTCAGAGTCAGAGTGTGAGAGCAGCATGCTTGAGGCTCTGAATTCCATCCCCAGTAACATGAGAAAAAGAACAAAGTATGAAACTCATTGGCTTATTTAATGCTTATTCCCTGTTACTTTGTTCTTTATCAATGTAACTTTCAGTCAGAGATCTGTATGCAAAGGACAAACTTGCACAAAAGGTAAATTATGCAAATCTTGTTCTGGAATTTTTTCTAGAAGTATATGGTTCTCACCATCTAGGGAGGTGGTTTCTTCTCCTATGTTGTGGTCTGTGATCTCACACTTAGTATGATCAGATCTCTGCGTGTCAGATCAGACCCAGATAGTAAGATTCTATCTCTTTACTGCCTATCAGCCAGGACTCTTCCATTGAGTATAGATTCAGAGGAGATGCAGCAACATAGAGAAAGGACCAAAACGTGTCCCATGAAATAGATAAGAACCAGAAATTCAGTCATAGAGATCCAAAGTATTCTAAGATACTATCTCTCTCTCTCTCTCTCTCTCTCTCTCTCTCTCTCTCTCTCTCTCTCTCTCTCTCTCTCTGTGTGTGTGTGTGTGTGTGTGTGTTTCTATATACTTATAAATGTATATGTGTATACATTTTGCATTATTCTCCTTATCAAAAATACTGAGACCTAATAAAATTTAAGATTTCTTTTATAATACACATATATTATCTTCCTTCTGTAGCATCATTGTGCAGACATGTGAAAACAGATACTGCCACGACAGCTGCCCCACAGTTGTTGGCATCAGAGAGAACAGTGTCCTCCTCTACGAACTGAGCCTTGGAATTTAGTCTTCCAAGAAAAAAGGCAGGAGTTGAGCTGGCTCTGTGCGGTGACAGAATCCATTTCTAAGAGCAAGTCCACAAACAGCCTGCAAGGAGCTTCTTTAAGAGAAAGAAGCTCACTAAGGAGAAATCTCCTGAGAAAAGGTAGCAAGGCAGAGAACAAAGGTTGTTTTATCATCATCATCATCATCATCACCATCATCATCATCATCATCATCATCATCATCATCATCATGTTAAGGTCTTTGAAGGCTAAGGCTTTGTTCCTAATTTACTGGAAGCATTCACAGCCTCTCTCACTCTTACAGACCACAAACTGGGTTCTTTGGTATAAACTGTTCAGACATCATTAAGAGCCCTGATTCTTGTCCCCTGGACTGGTTTCCTTGTTTCAGATGTTCTCAATTACACAGTTTAGGAAAGCAGGGCCTGCTCAGCAGCTTGGGTGGCATGACGCACAGCCCGGCCGGACAGCCAGCTCACCTGTTTATAGTCTATCCAGGAAGAGATGGCAGGAAACATGGTGGCTGTGGTCAATGGCTTATCTGCCATTATCCAAGAGAAAGAACTGAAAAATAGTGTGCACTGTAGGTCAGGGCTCTGGAGGGCAGCTGAGGAAAGGATGGAGGAGGCTGCCAAGCCACACCTCAAAGCCAGTTTGTACATGGCAGGGATGAGACCTGAATTTCTGGGGAATATGGAGTTCATCTTCAGTTATGGGCCATAGTCTGGGCCCTGCTGAAAAGGCACAACATTATCCAGGCACCACCACACTGCAGACCTCCCAACTGTAGTGGAGTCCAGATGTCATCCAGCACTGTCCCACCTTCAGCAAAAGGGAAGTACACAGGCTAAGGCCTAGGCTGAAAAAAATCAAAATCTTCCAAACAGTCTGAGAGCCACTGGCAGCTATTGTCACACAGAAATCTGCTCTGCCCAGAAGTCTCTGGCCTGGCTCTGCTGAAGCACTTCCCACTACCTCCGGACCAGAAAGGATGTGACCACACACGGGAGCCTGAGGGGGTTCCTAAAAATGAATAAAAACAGAGGCTTACATGAGAGAGGAACCTGCAAATGTGCTAGGAGCCTCCTGACCTCCAGAGGAAGTGGTGTAGTCACAGAGTAGGCAGGACTCTGATGCTGGGGATCTCAGGGCTTTCTAGCACTCTAACTATGGAAATGCTGAGGATAACTCCTGAAAAGTCCTAAAAAGCTTTTTTTGTTCTTTCTGAGGGTAAAAGACTGCTGGCTTAGGCGATTAACACCTGCCACCTAATAGGATTAAGCAGTGTGACCTTGGTTCTATCTCAGCAGGAACTGCTGAGGTCTAACTTACAGCCTGCTTGTGGGAAGTGGGGAAAGAAAATGGGTCACTTAGAGAAGTGGTTATAGAATTTCATACTAAGTTGCAAAAAAATTTCCTATGAAATTTATCTAAGGTGAAAAGCTGAAAGATCCTAAGCAGGGAAAGGAAAAAATCGTGTCTGATTGGGGAAAACCAAAAATTCCTAGTCTAAGTGAGGAAGGGGAAAATTTCTACCCTAAATCTAAGTGAGGAAAAGAAAAAGAGTGAGGAGCTCTTTTTCTTTGTCTTCAGCACTTATACGTTTTTCACAATACATAATCACAGGTTACAAAGTTCATCATTATTTCACACAAAAATTCAAATAATTGAAATAGAAGTTTACAACAGAGAATATTTACATGCATGTCCATGAGGAGCAATTATCTACCTAAACTTGCATCACCTGTGTGGCTGACCTATTGGGACTGAGCTGCTATACTCAGGATGATATTCTCCAAATTCTTCCCTTTGCCTGAAAAATTCGTGATGTCTTGGTTTTTGACAGCTGAACAATATTCCATTTTGTAGATATACTCTATTTTCTTCAGGTGAGGGACATCTAAGTTGTTTCCAGTTTCTGGCTATTACAAATAAAGCTGCTATGAATATGATGGATCAAGTGTCTGTGTGAGGTGTTGGAGCCTCTTTTGGGTATTTGCCCAAGAGTGATACAGCTGGGTCTTAAGGCAGAGCTATTCCCATTTTTCTGAGAAAATACCAAATTGATTTCCAATTGGTTGTAAAAGCTTGCACTCCCACCAGCAGTGGAGGAGTGTTCCCATTGCTCCACATCCGCTCTAGTGCGTTCTGTCCCTTCAGTTTTTGATCTTAGCTATTCTGTGGGTGTAAAATGGAATCTCAGAGTGTTTTGATTTTCTTTTTTCTGATTATTAAGGAACTTGAGTATTCCTTTAAGTATTTTTGTGAGAAAATCTGTTTAGTTCTACACCTTACCCCCACTTTTTTGTTGTTGAATTCTTTGGATTGTTGGTTTATAACTTCTTGAGTTTTTTGGTAAATTTTTGATATTAGCCCTCTCTCAGATGTAGGGTTAGTAAAGATCCTTTCCCAATTTGTGGGCTGATGATTTGTTATATTGAAAGTGTCCTTTGTGTTACAAAGGCTTTTCAGTTTCATGAGGTACCATTTATCAGTTGTTTATCTTAGAGCCTGAACCATTGGTTTTTTGTTCAGGGTTGTGTCTCCTTTATCAATGCAATCAAGGGTATGTCCCACCTTCTCTTCCATGAGATTTAGTGCATCCGGTTTCATATTGAGTTTCTTGATGTACTTGGACTTTAGTTTTGTGCATGATCAGTATGGATCTATTTTTATTCCTCTACATGGAGAGACATCCGGTTAGTCCAGCACCATTTGAGGGAGCTTTCAGTTTTCTATTATATGGTTTTGGCTTCTGTATCAAATATCAATTGTCAATAGATGTGTGGGTTTATTTCTTGGTTTTCCATTCAATTCCATTGATCAATGTGTCTGTTTATGCACCAATACCAAGCAGTTTTTATTACTATTACTCTGTAGTACTGAGTGATATCAGGGACTGTGATTTCTCCCAATGTTCTATTATGGTTCAGGACAGTTTTGGCTATCCTAGGTTTTTTGTTTTTACATATCAAGTTGAGAATTGATCTTTCAAGGTCTGTAAAAAAATTGAGGTGGAGTTTTAATGGGGATTACATTGAATCTATAGTTTGCTTTTTATAAAATGGCCAGTTTCACTAGGTTAGCCCTATCCATCCATGAGCATGATACATCATCCCATCTCCTGATATCTTCTTCAACTTCTTTCTTCAGGGACTTGAAGTTCTTGTCATACAGATCTTTTACCTGCTTGGTTAAAGTCGCAACAAGATATTTCTTTCTAGGACCATTTATCAGGAGGGCTGCTGCCTTCTTTGAGTAAATTTGTATCCAGACACTTTGGTGAAGGTGTTATCAGATGTAGGAGATATCTGATCGAATTTTTGGGTTGCTTCTGTATTCTATCATATCCTCCACAAATAGCAATATTTTGATTTCTTCCTTTCCAAGTTGTATCTACTTGAACTCCTTTTGTTGTCTTATTGCTCTGGCTAGAACTTCAAGTACTAGGTTGAATAGATAGAGACAGTGTGGGCAGCCTTGTCTTGTCCCTGATTTTAGTAGAAAAGCATAAATTTTTCTGCATTTAGTTTGAGTTTAGCTATTGGCTTGCTGTATATTGCTTTGATTGTGTTAGGTATGTGCCCTGTATACCTGATTTTTAAAAATTTCTTTAAAATGTAGATGTATCAGATGTTATCAAAGATTTTTTTCAGTATCTAATGAGATAATCCTGAGGGGATTTTTTTTTTCAGTTTATTTATACAGTGGATTACTTTGATGTATTTTCTTATATTGAATCATCCATACATCCCTGAAATGAAGACTATTGATCTTGATGGATAATTTCTTTGGTGTGTTCCTGGACTCAGTTTGTGAGAATTTTTATTGAGTATTTTTGTGTCAATGTTCTTAAAGAAATCGATCTGACATTTTCTTTCTGTGTTGGGACTTTGTATAGTTTAGGTATCCGGGTCACTGTGGATTCATAGAATGAGTTTGGAAATGTTTTTATTTTGTGGAATAGTTTGAGGAGTATTGGAATTATCTCTTCTTGGAACATCTGGTAGAATTCTGCACCAAAACCCACTGGCCCTGGGCCTTTTTTGGCTGGGAGACTTGAAATGACTGCTTCTCTTTCTTTAGTGGTTTTGGGCTATTTAAAGAGCTTGCCTGATCTTGATTTAACTTTGGTTAGTAGTATCTGTATAGAACATCATCCATTTTGTTAAGATTTTCCAATTTTGTGGAGGACAGGTTTTGGAAGTAAGACCTAATGATTCTTTGACCTTCCTCACTGTCAGCTGTCAGGCCTCCCTTTTTATTTCGGTTTTTGTTCGGAGTCTGTATCTCTATAACTTTGGTAATTTGACTAAGGTTTGTCTATTTTGTTGATTTTCTCAAAGAACCAGCACTTGGTTTGGTTGATTCTTTGCACTGTTTTCTTTGTTTCTAACTGATTCCCTTCAGCCCCAATTTTGATTATTTCCTGCCTTCTACTCCTCTTTGGGGTGCTGATTCTTCCCTTTTTTCCTAGAGCTTTCAGGTGTTTTATTGTGATGACTATTCCTTGCTGCCAACTTGACTACGTGTGAAATGAAGGATAATCCAGAAGTGGAGGCCACACCTGTGATCCAGATCTTGAGGCAGGAAGGCCACAGGCTTCTGATCTAGATCTTAGCAGGAAGATCTTGAAGCAGACTGGCTATGCAAAGCTTAGCCCCAGGCAAAATAGTCCATGCCTTTAATCCTGGGAGACTTAGACAATCAGATCTCTCTGAGTTCAAAGTCAACCTGGGACAAAGCAAGTTCCAGATCCAAACCTGGTTGCACACACCTGTAATCTGAGTGCCACACATCCTGATGGAGGCCAATATATGGACAATGGGAGAAGGAGGGCTCATTCTCTGCCTGCTTGCTCTGACTTGCCAACACATGTGTGGCAACCTACCTCTTCAGGATTCCAGCTTGCACAGAATATCAGCTGGAACTACTAGACTATTGGACTTCCCATTCACAGTTGCTAATTGTTGGGTTGGTTGGATTGCAGACTGTAAGTCATTACAATTAATTACCTTCATTTATAGAGACATCCCATAAGCTCTATGACTCTAGAGAATCCTAACTAATATGACTTAAATGTCTCCAATATGAGAACTTTCTAATTTCTTTATTTAGGCATTGCACTATGAACTTAGGACTCTTTTCATTGTGTCTCATAAATGTGCCTTCATTTAGTTGCATTCTAGAAAGAACTGAATGTCTTCCTTTATTTCTTCCCTGACCTAGAGATCAGTGAGCAGAGAGTTGTGTAGACTTTCTGTTGTTTCTGCTGTTGTTGCAGGACAGCTTTAACCCATGGTGCTCTGACAAGGTACAAGGTGTCATTTCAATTTTCTGGTATCTGTTGATTTGGGATCCATAGTATGGTCAATATGGGAGAAGGATCCCTGAGGTGGTGAGAAGAAGGTCTATTCCTCAGTGTTTGCTATTGTGCTACATCCACAGTCACTGAAATGCCATTCTGTCTTTGAATACAGGCAAAATACACAAGGCAGCTATCATAAAACAGATATCAGTTGAATGTATTTGATAAATTTATCTCTATAGATTTAGCAGCCTCACCTGTTGATACTAGTAATATATAGGCTAAATCTGCCACCACTCCTGAGATAAATATATTAAATACATATTACAAGAAGAACATACAGGATATAATATAGCAGATAAATATATATATATATATATATATATATATATATATATATATATATATATATATATATTAATTATCTTTTCAAATTTTCTCAGATTGTAATCTGGAGAAAGTCACCTGCTAAACTCTGCTATTGGTTGAGAATATGAAGCTATGGCTTCTGCATCACCCTTGGAAGAGTTGCCTGGAAGGAAGGACCACCCAGAGTCCCACATGCCTCCAGACCTGACCTGAGAACAGGCATGGGCCTGGGCAATGGATAATTTTGAGGCCTTGAGTCATCCCTCCTGCCAGCACCCCTGGTGCTGTGGGCCTGGGAACCCCAGCATAGCCACACTGCTGGATGAAGCTGCATTTGGAGAAGAGAGGGGACAGAAACGCTATAGAGAGCCACATGAAGAGGAGCCAATGGCTGAGAGTTCAGAGAGACTTTGGGGTCCTCAAGAAGTAGGAGTCACATCCAGGAGAAGGGTCCAATGGGCTCTGAACGAGCCAGAAGATGACAGCGCCCACCACAGTGGAGACATGCTTGACCCAGGTGAATCCTGGAGCCAAGGGCGCTCCCAGAAATGACTGAGGCTACAGGATTGGGGAACCTGGAAATAAAAGACACCCAAGCACTGTGGGAAGACTAAGAGAATAAGCCTTGGAATCCCTCACTATATTCAATGGGAGAAGGCAGAGCAAACCTGAGCAAGAACCTCATTCTGCCCCTGTGGGCTTCTGTGCTGGGACTGTGCCCCACGTGCCCAGGAGCCTTGAAGTTGCTTTCTTTTGTCCTCCTGCCTTTTCAATTGATACGTGAAGGAATTTTTCCTTAAATCTATGTAAAATCATTGGATTCTGATGTGTAAAGTGCACAGAATTGAAATCTTTCCTCTCCACAACTTATGTAATTGTATTTCAAGGGCAAAGACAGAATTTGAATATGGGGTAGGAAGTGGTCACTAATCAATTCAGAGGAATTTCCTTGTGGGTGGAGTTTCATTAGGGGTTGGGGTGTGAACACTAACAGGCTTTTTAGGGAGAAAAGAGTTGCCCACCCACTACAATTTCTTATATTGTTTTCAATAAGATTGTAAAGTGGAAGCCTGGGATCATGTTGGGGGACATGGGTGGTAGGTGATCTGCAGGTTACAATGGCAAGAAAGGAACAATCTGATTTTAGACCTTCTGAATTGACCGCCAAGTGATGACAGGATGTCAGTTCCAGGGAAGAATAAAACATTTCTCTTTAAGACACCCTCATTTCAGATGTTACTGTGAAAAGTTGACTGCCACATCCAACAAACAAATGTGGCTCGTGGATGATATCTGAGGAACAGGCAAATGCCTCTTAAATTTATAATTAAATAAGGATTTCCAGAGCCAGGCATGCTTGTGCACACCTTTAAACCTAGCACATAAGAAGAAGGCAGGTCTCTGAGTTCAAGGTCAGTCTGTTCTACATAATAATTCTGGGGCACGCAAGGACTGCAAAAGGAGACCTTGTCTCAAAATAAGAAAAATTCTTTTTGTATTGAGTAGAGAAATTTGCCAAAAAGACTTTCAGATGATCTGGTCCTTTAATCATCTGAGCACTTCCAAGGGTGTTAGGTGGAGTCTGTGTGCAGAGAGATGGTGAAGATAAGTAGCTACTCTCACAACAATGAATTGAATCCCCTGTGTAATAGGTTTTAAAGGAACATTCCCTGAGCGGAGCAGATCAGTAAGGTAATTGCAGTAACTGGGACAGCTAATCATCTTGTCCCACTCTAGGACATCCATGGGTTCCACATCCATAGATGTGAAAGAGCCTAGGGACGTTGTCAGATGGGATGCAGACATGGCTAATCCCTCTGCAACAGCAGCCTCTGGGGTTTCACAGTTCAAAGATGCCTGACTTAGGAGGGGAGTGGAACTCTAAGGACTATGCTCTCTCAGGTGAGATCTGCATACCTGAGATCTGTAGGAAGGCAAATTTTCTTTTCTTTTTGTATTTGTTTGTGTTTTCTCTGTGTATACTTGATTATCCTGCTCAGTGGGAAAAAACCTCCTCCCTCCTTCACTCTGTGTTCTTGATGGATGGATTTCCACAAGAAGTTTTAATGCTGAAGTCTCCTGCTGAGCAGGAAATCCCTTCCTTCCTGTTCTCCTGAGTTGGGAAGGGAAAGAGATGCTGTACCTGGTGCTGAGACTGGTCCTTGATCTCCCGGGTCTCCTTCTGATTCCCAGTGTGGTTTGTTTACTTTAATAGTTCATTAAATACCATAACTTGCAGTCATTTGCATATAAAGACACAATGTACTTCAGTGTCTTGAAAAGCACAAAATGATCATGGAAAGTTACAAACAACACAAAGTCCCTGGACATTTCAGAGTTAAATAACCTTCTGATTACCCAGACTCCATTCCCTGGGAGCTCTTGGAGGTCAGTCTGTGAACTAGTCATTGGACTCGTATTTAATTTAGGATACCTTTTCCAATTCTTTTCAGGATGTGTTTGAAGCTCCCCTAAGGTCAAGGGGGGTGTCTAGGAAGGGAATTTAGCTCTTGCACCCCTTGGAATTTTCTTGGTCCCCACAATCCTACTAGAATTCAGTACAATGTAGCAGATCCAGGCTTAGCATGGCCATGGCTCAGTAACCAGACTGGAAGAGTTCGCAGGTTAACTGTCCTCGATCCATCCACTCAGCCCTGGTCACTAGAGTGGCTATGGTCTGAAGATCCTCAAGCAATATCTGAGCGAAACACCTTCTCCAAACCCATCTGTAACACAACATGTTTACAAGCCAGAGATTCACAAGAAAAAATGATCCATATTTGTTTATTATTTATTCTAGCTCCAAGGCATCTAAACTGAAAAAGGCTTCTACTCCTTTAAATTTATATGCTAAATAGTATTTCAATGTACAGAATCCAGTCAAGACTGGAATAAAGAGAGTACTGAACTGCGAGTTACAAGATAATCCCCATTCAACTTTGATACAAAATTATCTTTTGTCAGTTTTTTTTTTTACTAGAAACTGATTCATTTTACAAAAGATTCCTGCTATTAATATGCTTTTCCTGCTATTATTAAACATATACGAAAATCAATTAATAATAGCTCACGCCTATGGAAAAGATTTCTGCCGATCCACGAACATGTACTATTAGGATTATTAACTATATTATTATTAACTATATTACTATTATTATTATCACTGTTATTATCTATAGCCACCAAAATTCTGTCATGAAACGGACATGAAAATAAGGCTTGAAATTCATTAACTCCACTATACTAAAAACTAAATTATTATTACTATTATTAACTACATCATTATTATTTTCATTATTAACTACGTCATTATTATTGCTATTACGAACTACATGACTAGGATTGTTTCTATTGACTTCATTATTGTTACTATTATTATTTACTATATCCGCCAGAATTCTGCCATAAACAGACAAGAAACTGAGGCTTCAAGCCGATTAACTCCACTCTATTATTAACTTCATTAACTTTATTATCATCATCATCATTATTATTAGCTATATCATTATTATTAATTATATCATCATTATTAAGTGTATTATAATTATTATTGCTAACTATATTATTAATATTATTAACTATGCCATTATAATTATTTTTATTTGTTTTGTTTTGTTTTGTTTTTGTTTGTTTTTTTGTTTTTTTTTTGAGACAGGGTTTCTCTGTATAGCCCTGGCTGTCCTGGAACTCACTCTGTAGACCAGGCTGGCCTCGAACTCAGAAATCCACCTGCATCTGCCTCCCAGAGTGCTGGGATTACAGGTGTGCACCACCACTTCCCAGGGCCACGGTAGCTGGTAAAACCGCAAGCGGGTTGCAAACCACACTTCCCAGAAGCCCTCGGGTTCTGATGAACACACCTGGATCTACACACACACACACACACACACACACACACACACACACACACACACTCACTCCACTTAGAGGTTCAAATACTACAATTCCCAGCATGCATCACTATAAGGACCACAACTCCCTGCATGTCCGTCACAGTGACAGGGAAGTGTGGCCTTCCTCTCTTCCAGCTTCCCTTGTTGCTTGCAGCCATTGGGAAGGTTCTGTCCTATGGGGTGTGGCGCTGTGGGCAAGTTGTGAGTGTAGGGAAGCTGCAGGAAGTTCATCCTGCGCAGTAGTCCGTGTCCAATGCAGACAGTCTTAAGTGTAAAATTGTGCCACAGTCTTTGAGAGGTATGTGTGTGCGTGTGTGTGTGTGTGCATGTGTGTGTATCTGTGTGCGTGTTTATGTGTGTTTTTGTGTGCATGTGTGCGTGCGTGCATGTGTGTATGTGTGTGTATGTATGTGTGTGTGCGTGCGTCCGTGTGTGTGTGTGTGTGTGTGTGTGTGTGTGTGTGTGTTTGTGGGCATGCTTGCATGTGTGTGTGTGTGTGTGTGTGTGTGTTTGTGTACATGCCTGCTTGCATGTGTGTGTGTGTATGTGTGTGTTTGTGTGTGTGTGTTTATGTGTGTGTTTGTGTGCATGTGTGTGTGCCTGCCTGCATGCATGTGTGCATGTGTGTGTGTGTGTGTGTCTGTGTGTGTGCATGTGCATTTGTGTGTGTGTTTTGGGGGACAAGGTAGTCCTGATCTGCTTACCCGATTTTTTTTCTATTGTCTTACCTTGGTGGTTCACTATTCTTTATGTCTGCGTGTATTCTTCCTTTCTGTCCCGCTCATTGCTTTGGGAGCCATTTTGAAACAGTTTTGCCATTGGGAAGGCGGTGGTGAAACTTAGCAGATCGTTGAAGAGCTTCATTGCTTCCTTTAAAACAAAAAAAGAAAAACAAAACAAAACTAGAATTGCCCACCTGATGAATCTGGATTTCAAAACTGTGAAAAAGTGTATATCAGTACTTTATCATCATTATTATTATTATTTTGCATTTTCAAGACAGTTTTTTTCTGTGTAGTCCTGGCTGTTATGGAACTTATTCTGTAGACTAGGCTGGCCTTGAACTGAGAAATCTGCACCCCAAGTGCTGGGATTAAAGTTGTGCACCAGCACTGCTTGGCTGTCCAGGCTCTTTTTAAATATGGGAGGACGTAGACTCTCTGTGAACTCCACCTGAGACCTGAGACCACATGGCAACTGCTAAGTGCAAATCCTGCTCTTGCTGTCCTACTGTCCTGCTGTGCTACTGTGTTGTTGAAGCAGTAGGGATGCAACACTGGCTTAGAAGGAAGGTATCTTGAGCAGCCAAGCTGTTAGCTCAGTGGCGAAACTTTGGGCCTATTTTTTTGGTTTTTTTTTTAGGTACAGTATTTTCTCACGATGAACTTTAGGAATGGTGAAGTGTATTCTGTTTATATGAAGACATATGATGTCCCTTTTGTTTTTAAAAATATATGTGATTACTATTACATGATAGGATTCATCTCAGAAGAGTCTTTGAACTTTGGACTCTTAACTTTTTTGAGACTGCTATAGAGGATGGGGACTTTTGGAGTTCGAGCTCATGTATTCTGTATGTTTAAGTGTGATCCCCATACACTCAGGGATTGAGCAATCATGTGGGGGCCAGGCGATGGAATATGGTAATTTAAATATGCTAAGCTGAGTGAGTAGTGTTATATTGTGATGTGACCTTGTTGGAGGAAGTGAATCACTGTGGTGGTGGGCTTTGAAATTCATACCAGGGCTGAAGAGACCTCCTATTAGGTCCCTGGAAGACACTCTCTCCCTAGCTGCCTTTGGATAAAGATGCAGAACTCTCGGAATCTTCTCCAGAATCATGTCTGCCTGCATGCCTGCCATGCTATAAAGAAAATGGACTAAACTTCTGAAACTATAAGCCAGCCCCAATTAAATGCTTGTTTTTATAGGAGATGCCTTGTTCATGATGTCTCTTTATATCAATAGAAATGTGAAGACAGAAACCCTGTGTGTGATTTTAATATAGTGAAGCCTTTGCACAGTTCTTCTTTATCATGTAAGAATTTGTATTGGGGAGAAACCATGTGAATATAATAAAGCTTTGGAATGGTCCATATACTAAAGCTTTTGCACACCTGTATCAGTTTCATCCTTATGACACTGTTCAAACTGGAGAGAAATTCAATGAATTTCAGCAATGTGATAAAAATCTTTATGTTATGAAGTCCACTGAGGTCCGACCCAATTACAATACCATTACAATGCAAATGATAAGATTTTTTTGTAGACAACTTGCTACTGACTAAATAGGACCACAGCAATATACTCAGAAGGTTAGTTGCATCAACACACCACTCCCTCTCCCTAAGCCAGAAAGTGATATAGATTCCAAATCTGAAAAGGAAAAACATCCATGCCAAGTTAGAGCCATGTTTACCACCAATCAGGATGTCCTTTTCCTGTTAATCTAAGTCAAATGATACAGAATGCAGGTTTTATGGTCTAGCCTTTCATAGTCATTTGTTCTTTTGTGGTTAGGAAAAAAATAGTTCATTTTTAGGACTAAAACAAGAATACCAGATTTTATGATTAGGAACAAAACATGAATAAAAAAAATTTGGCCAGATATTGTTAAGTACATAGGTCCACTAAGACCGGAGACTTATACTTAGTTTCAACTCATGATTAAATGTAGTTTGGCAACAAAAAGGCAGCCCTTAGGTCAAGTCTCTCTAACTTGTTCCCAACCTATATATAGCAAACTCATCTTTGAATATATAACAGAATACATATTGAAAATAAATCTTAGAAATGTAATCAATGTGATAAGAACTTTTCACTACACAGTTATCTATGAATACATAATAGAACTATCCAGAGTGAAAGGCTATAATAATCAGTGTGGTAAAGCCTTTGTCTGTAGCAGTAGTCTTAGAGACCATAAGAATATTTCGTAACACAGAGAAATCCTATAAACAACAAATAATTGTGTAGAGGATAAATATTCTCAAGATAGAACAGTTGAGCCAAGGTGAGGATATTCTATATACCTGTTCCATATCAGTCAGATCTCTAAACCGTGCCTGAGCCCAGATCTACCACACATTTTTTTGTTTTTGTTTTTCTTTTCTTTTCTTTTTTTCATTTCTTTGTTTATATGATATATTTTTTATTCACTTTTCAAATGATTTCCCCCTTTCTGGCCCCCCACTCCCTAAAAATTCATGAAATTCTTTGGTAAATAGATGGAGTTGGGGAACATCATACTAAGTGAGGTAACCCAGTCTCAAAAGATCAATCATGGTATGCACTCACTAATAAGTGAATATTAGCCTGGAAAACTGAAATACCCAAAACATAATCCACACATCAAATGAGGTAGAAGAAGTGGCCTCTTGTTCTGGAAACACACTTTTTTTTTATTCTCAAGGCTGATGAGGCTGACAAGACCAAGCTGGGATTTCACATTTAGCAAAACTTAGTCCAAATCCCACAGAGTTATCTGTTGGGCAAGAGGCAGGAGGCATAAAATAAGGGCTACAGATTGAGCAGTCAAAAAACAAAGGCAGAAACGACCACTCCACAACTGGTGAACTGAAAGGCACTTAGCAGTAGAAGCATTTCTTTTTCTTGAGCTTCTTGTAGTTTCTCTGAGGTTTTATTGTTCTCATTTTCTAATCTCTGTAGGTGTGATATTACCTGCTCATGACCTAACTTCAGCTTCTCATAGAAAGAATATGCACTGTGGTAGGACTTGTCCCTAGGAGTGTAGACTCCCATGAACACTGGCCTAAAGCATCACATCAGCACAGGGTGGTCCTCAAAGAACACACCATGGAGTACAATATCCTGGATCCTGTGTAGTGTCAAATTCTGGTGATTATAAAACATATTATGCTAACACTAGGCAGACAAAGGTTATGAATCCAAGTGGAGGATGCCCTAGTTGCATGTGGTCACTCAGTAGGATTGGGAACGCAGTCTATCCCAGTATGTTCTCGGGTGCAAAGTCAGTCAGAAATTACAAGTTATTGTGGGGATGAGAACGAAGAACAAGACAAATATATAAACTGCTAAGTGTTTCCAAATTGTACCAAGGTACACACTTCCTTGGAGAAGCATTTATGAACGTAAGATTGGGCATAGTGACAATCTGGAGGTGCAGCCAGGTCTTGAAGAGAAGACCTGAAAAATATGAGTGGGACATTGCAGACCCAAGAATGACACCATAGGATTTGCAAAAGTGAATACCTATAGTCCAAGAATCCGTCTCTGACGACTGCTAGGTCATCTTGCAGCTCATTTCTCTCACTGGGCATCAGGTGAGCGGTCAGTTTCTCCATTTATATTTTCCTGCTTCTTGATAACCACATTTGGGAGGAAGGTGTTTGTGACATACCCCAGCCTCTCCAGCTAGAGTAACACAAGTGAACTTGGAAAGTGAGAAGGCATAGAAAATGCACAGACCAGGCTGAGGACCAAAGAGAAAGAGAGCACACCTGGAATACAGTGAGAAACTAAAGACTTTGGCACACACTTGAAATGCTTTCTCTGTGGATCTCAGTTCACCCATCAGCCTGTAAAGATTTGGATATCTAAGCAGCCAGGTGTTTTGGTTGCCTACATACGCATGCTTATTGTGACCACACAGATGGCCTCCCCAGGACTGCTAACAACTGCACAGGGTCCCACGTGGCTTCAGAGTTCCAAAACATGTAGCTAAAGAAACCCGGAAATATGGCACAGTCCCCACGCACCCATATTCAGTGGTCATAACCAGATGCCCTATAATGGATTTTAGGCTCATAACTGTGGATTAAATAGTCATGCATGGCAAACCATCATCAAAAGACTGAAAAATTCATCCAACTGAAAGATCAAAATAATCTAGATCTGGAAAATAGGTCCGGTCTCTGATTTTGACAGTTTTATGGGGCATAAAAGATCTGTGTGACACACAATCTGCTCAGGAAGCTTAGGGTGTCACTCACACAGATAAGGTTGTCAGAGGAGAGTTGAGAATGTAAGGTGTCAAAAGAATATTTTGCTCTGAGTTACTATAGGCTGATAGCGACTGTATCTAGAAAAACAAACAGGGTGTAAGTGTTGAACGGATATAAACTGGGAAATATTTCCTCCCTGACTGTTAATGGTCTCATTATGTCCCCAAGTTATACCACAATGGCCAATAAGATGAAAATGTAAAAATTCACAGCAGAATAGCTTAGGAGGATCCAGCTCCTATCTTTGGGGATGAACCAACTAATGTAATAGAATCCTCAGCTTTCAGAAATTATGATAAGCAGGAATGTTTATTAGCTTCACAGTTTAATCATTTCCTGCTATTTTATAGTCATGATCTTCTTTCAGTGGATTTGGACTGAGAGAAAGCAGAATATCTGGAGGCAACACATTAGTTTGCGTGATACTGTGCCCAATTATGTGTTTTAATGATGCAAACAAGTTTATTGTTTTACACTGGATTATTGGTTTACATTTAAAAGTCAATTTTTTCCATATGTATGACTTCTGGTTCTGTGACAAGCTGTCTTAGAGTGCTGAGACTTGTTTCTAGGGGAATGTGAAAGGAGAAATCTTTAATAAGAATCCCATGTAAAGAAAAATTTCAGTTTTAACAAAAATATTTTCAGTTTTAACACAAATATTTTCCATCAAAATCTCCAATTTTATCAGAAAAACTTTCTATGTGCTTTGACAATTAGTTAAGATTTTTTTATATTTACTATTTTCAAATTATTGTCTTCCATCAAATTCTTCAAATTTAATGTATTTTCTATATATTTCTGATTTTTAAAAAAATAATAAAGATAAAATGGTAGACATAGAAATATTTCTAAAGAGTTGAGTCAAACACATAAGAAAAAAATTAGTCAAAACTACAACCATGGTCTAGAAATGTCTGACTGGAGACAGACACAGAAAATTTATGACATCTGACTCCTACAATAAAGACATTTAGATATGAAGATATGAACCAGTCCAAGGGAAATGCTTGGTAAAAGGTAATTTAATTTCTTTGGTGAGAGAGATGGGAAAGTCTAAGGAATCCTGTTTATTTCAAGGTGTCATGAGATTTCTCCTTTTCTAAATTAGATTTGCTTGTGTGTGTGTGTGTGTGTGTGTGTGTGTGTGTGTGTGTGCGTGTGTTTATTTGGCATGCATAGGCATACCAGTACAAGCATGGAGGTCAGAGGACAACTTGTGGGATGAGTTCTCTCCTTTGATCATATGGGTTCCAGAGAATAAACACAGGCTATTGGCCATGACAGCATAAAAAAAAAGAGCTGAGTCAAAATATGCTTGATAAAATTGAACATGTATGTCAAATATATTTCTGATATAATTGAAGAAATATATAGAAAGATTGTTAAACTTGAACATTTTCATGGAAAATAATACAGATAAATGTTAGACATAAAAATATTTTCCAAAATGTAAAGGAATTAGAAACATTTTCTTATAAAATTGAAGATTTTCATGTTATACAAATAAAATGGAAGATGAAAAATATTTCTAAATTAATTGACAAATGGATTATAAAACACCTAATAAATTAAAGATGTTGACTGAAAACATTTCTGATAAATTTGAAGGAATATTTAGAAAAAAGTAATAAAATTGAAGATGTTCATGTACATATTATACAGAAAAATTGGTTGGCATAAAAACATTTCTAAATTAATTTAAAATTGAATTATAGACCTCTGAAAATTGCAGGTGTTGATGGAAAATATTTCTGATAAAAGTGAAGAAATATATATGAAGAGTGATAAAATTGAAGATGTTCATGGAAAATTATACAGATAAATTGGTTGACATAAAAACATTACTAAATTAATTGAGGAAGAATTATAAGCATCTTCTGTTAGAACTGAAGATGTTAAAAATATTGAAGGCAAAATAGATGAAATTTATAGAAAAAAAGTGTTAATATGGAAGATGTTCATGAAAATTATACAGATAAATTTGATGATATCTAAACATCTAAAATAATTAAAAGAGAAATTATTAACTTTTTCTGATATAATTAGAGATTTACATGGATAATAGTTCTGATAAGTTTAAAAATATATATAGGAAAAGTTTTAAAAATTAAAATTATCTTAAAAATTATACAGATAAAATGGTAGACAAAAACATTTATAATTAATTTAAAAGGGAATTATTAATATTTTCAGACAAAATTCAAGATTTACATGGAAAATATTTCTGATTACATTGAAGAAACACATAGATAAATGTGTTAAAATTGAAGCTTTTCATGGAAAATTACACAGTTAAAGGGTAGACATAAAAAGCAATTCTTAATTAAATGAAAGAGGAATTATAAAATATTTTCTGATAAAATTGAAGGCTTACATGGAAAATAAGTCTAATAAAATTTAAGAAAAAGAAAAATGTTAAAAATGAAGCTGTTCATGGAAAATTACACACAAAGGTGGTAGACATAAAAATGTTTCTAAATTAATTGAAAATTGAATGATAAGTATCTGATAAAATTGAAGATTTACATGGAAAATTTTTCTGAAAAACTGAAGCAATATATAGAAAAAAGTGGTAAAATTCAAGATGTTCATGGAAAATTATACACATCAATTTGATGATTTAAACACATTTCTAAATTAATTGAAAATTGATGTTTAAAGATAATCTGATAAAATTGAAGATGTGGAAAATCTTTCTGATAAAATTGAATAAACTAGGGTTAAAAAGCATTAAAAATTGAAGAACAACAAAAAAGTGAACAACAACAATCACAATAACAAATTCTGTGGCTTTCTTGCTCCATATCCTGATTAAAGGACTGGGTCTTTCAAGCTCAAAATGGTTTGCATTAAAGGCAAGTCTTCCAACAATAAAGACATTGATTACTTTTTACAAAGTAAGCAAATTCCCTTGCAGGTGGGTCCTCAAATTTTGGATTTTGCATAATTCGAGATTTATTCAAGTTGACAACACAGAATAGCAACCGCAGGGAGTGTTTCTCTGTGTAACCCTGGCTGTTCTGAAAATCACTTTGTAGACCAAGGTGACCACCTAGTCAAAGATCTTCCTGTCTCTCCTTCCTCTCTCACCTAGTCAAAGAACTTCCTCCTCATGCTGAGATTAAAGGCACACGTCCCCAGGCCCTGCTTGGAAACCCTGTTAAGTGTCCTTTCTTTAGCTGAAGACCTGAGCAGATGTTCATCTTGTGTTCCCAACAGAGAGATGGTTGGGGGAAACAGCTAAGTGTAGAGCTCAACCTTCAGGACAAAGACTCTCCTCTCCACCTGCCCACTCCCCAACCCCTGTTTCTGTCTCACATTTTATGTCCTGCTTTTGAGATGAATACCCTTAACATATCCATCCCCTAGTCTCTGTGTCTGCACAGAAGGCAGGCAAGGATCTCCTGGGTTAGCTGGGCTCCATGCTGCCATGGACTGCACTCATATTTACAGGGAAACAGACAGGAAGATTGGAAAGCCATTCCTTGAGGGAATGTCAAAGCACAGGTCTTCTAAGTCAAGGATATCAAGGGCAGAAAGCCCTGGCTCTAGGTCTGCTCATGGCAGAACTGGAGGCCAGGTGGCACTGGAGCAGAATCCCAAGACAGCTTCTTCACACACAAGAAACAAAAAGCCAGCTCTCCTGCTCTAGGTCCAGGCACACAAGGACATCAGCAGCTGTGTTCCCTGGGATGGATCACACTGAGGCTTCTGTACTCCATCTGTGGGTGGTATTCATAATCCTGAAAGAGGTAGGGGAGGCAAGCAAAGGACCCTGAAACCTGTGCTTACAAAACCACAAAACAGACACAGAAGTGAAAAAGGCAAATGTGTAAGAGTACATAAATCACGGAGTTAGGGGGAGAGAAGAGGGCAAACCAAAGCTACACTGCAGTAAGCAAGTCTGTGGAAGGACAGTGTCCTCCTGTAGATGCTGTGGGAATCTGAGTGAAAACCTGACATCTCACCCTGGCTCAGGGATGCTCTCCTGTCTGTTCTGCATCCTGCTGGTGGGCATCAGGATTGTCAGTTAGTGGTGCTCCCTTCAGAGCCTGTCTAATAGAAATAGTAGCAGGCTCAAAAGTAAACTATTATAAAGTTCTTTTCCCTACCACTTTTGTCAGTGGGGAAGACATGCAACCAATCATTTAAAATAGGGTTTCCCTGAAGCAAACCAGAATTGCTGGGCCAGGTTAATCCCCTGCATTCCTGAATGCCTCTGTTAGGATCCCAGGGGCAGGTGCCCTGCTAGCTAAGATTCCCTGCAGAGTCAATATCCTTTGCTTGGTCCCTGGATAGGTATGGCCAACCTTTAAGTCCCATGAAATCACAGTCAGGCAGCATTGAAAGATACCTGTATTTCAAACCATTTCACAGCCAGAGGAACAGACAGAGAAACCTGCAACTCTGGGAACCTGGGAGGATGCTACAGAAGAAAGATTCCCAGTGGAGATGTAGCCCAGGTCCTGTTCCAGACTGCCCCACCATGGGGAGGACACACAGGACCCTGCGACCTGTGGCAGAAATTCCCCAGGGAACTCTAGCAAATGGCCACCAGAGACCAGGATAGATTCAGGATTTTCTGAGGACTCCTGTGGTTCAATCACGGATTGCTTAGCTGCCTGCTCTGTGGCTGCTGCCCTCTGGCCTTTGAGAGCAGGGAGGCTTACAGAACAGCAGGTGCCTTTCTGGCAATTTAGATTAAGGTCTGAGCTAAACAGGATCGGTGCCTAAACAGCTCTTTGATCCCAGAAGCCAACTATTTTCAGGTCAGCCCCCTGCTTCCAAAATAAAACATAGGATTTGCCTTCGATGCTCCGTGTCATTTCTTAGTCTTTTAATAGATAATTTCAAAGGGAATGTCCAGGGTAGTGCCCGCCCATTTTCGAAGGCACTGATTGCAGCTGGGATCGCATGTTTCTAAGATTCATGGAAACGCCAGAGATGGGGCAACTGCAATCCAACCTCCAAGGGGAAGGTAGGTCTGACTTTAGACTTTCATGATTCAGGGAAGGTGTTGTTCTAGGCACTAAAGCTATGACCTGTCTGCTGGCCTCTCCATAGCCATCTTTTCTGAGGAGGTCTCTCTGTTATCCGCTAGCATGTACTTGTCCAGTGCACAAGCAGCCAAAGATAGCAGCCTAATGGCACCTCACTGGCACCATCCGGGTTTGAGCCCAGCCTTGACATCCTGGAGAAATCCGTGGTTAGTGTGCCTGCCCACTTTTCCACATTGGTAGAGGGCTCCCACGGAGTAGGAACCAAGTAAGGAATTCTAGCCAGAAGGGAAAAGTTGCAAAAGAACTTGCAAACTGCCAATTCGGCCCTGGAGCTGTAGGCACTGTAAGCTCCTTACCACCAGGGGGCGCAGTGGCACTGGCATTTTGACTGGTGGAAAGTAATGATGGTGAGCTCTGGAACTTTAAGTTCTGTGGACCATGATCCCTAGTAGCAGCATTTTCAGCTTGTCTCTTTGTAATGTGGAGCTTAAATCTGAGGGTGATTTCAAATCTCGTGTATTATTTTATCTCATGATTTAGTATGTGGTTATGCTTTCTTTGTTTTTTTTTTTTTTTGTTGTTGTTGTTTTGTTTTGTTTTTCCCAGGGGCACTGGACTCTGCCTGTCCAGCTGCAGAGGACAACTGTGCGAATCCACAGATTCTGGAGAGAGTACTGAGGAGATGCAATGTGATCGCCTGGGTTTCGGTTTGTTCCCTGGGCATATTTGCTTCTGTGTGTTTCTAAAAGCTGAAAAATCGCCCAAGTTCTTTCTGTAGGCAGATTCCATGCTGTAAGGCACTGACATAGTTACATTTTCCAAATGGGAACTGTTCGAAGTGGTGAGAAAAGGACCCCAGAAAGATGACAAATTTCAAGTGAACACAATCCCCCAAAGCAGTTGCTTCCCTTTCCATGTGCCTACCGTTTTCGGGTCCACAGGACCACAGCTCAAGAGACATTCATTCTTGTAGCCCTTTCTGCTGGCCTCGAACTCGTCCTGATCCTCCTGCCATTCTTTCTTGGCTGGCCCTTTCCACTTCAGCGTCCCTTTCCCACTCGCCAAGGCAGATGTCCAGCAGGCAAAAGGAAGGAGGAGGGCAGCTGACAGTTTCTCACTAGGATTCCCAGCGCAGTGGGGTAGAATCTGATACTGGAGAAGTCAGTACTTAACAAGCCTGCTCACTTGTCCACACTGCTTGGGGCCAATGAGTCCCAGCTGCATCTGCCTTCCAACTCAAGTACTGAAGACCAGGGGTTACCTATGATTCCTCCAGGCCTTGAGAGGCAGATGAGGACTGCTCCAAAAGATGCAGAAAAATGGCATCTGATATTGAAAATTGGAACCAGGATGCAAGTGGCTATTGGAACTAAATTTGACTTTGTATTTCTTACCCTTTAAAAACGGAATTATAGGCCAAATCTAGAATTAGTTGGAGGGATGCACGGAAAGACCCTATGATCCAATAAGCACGACTTAATGGGTAATCTAGTGAGATCTCAGAAACCAATGGCAACAGCCGTGTAGACGGTGAAGGCTGGAGAATTTGACAGCAATCAGGTTGAAGTCCTTTTACATCTCATCCTGCAAAGGAATATTTTTCTGCATTTATCTATGCCTGGAGGTTTCAAATGACTCTGAGATAAAAATGACTGAATGACTTCCACCTGCCTCATCCACATCCTGCCTGTGACATGTGTCTGCCGTGTTCATAGGCACCTCAGCCTAAATCTTTTGATGTGCAAGGAACATAATATGGAATCTAGGCTCAAACATTTTCCCAATTACATTGTAATAAACATCTGAGAAAAGGGGTCAGGAGTGTGTACCTTTCTGAGGTAAAGAATTAAGTGGAATCCTTTTCCAAAATAAATGACCAAGGTAGTGGATTCTGTATTATCATATACCACAATTATCAAAACCTATGAAACTGTTATGAAATTGATGCAACTTGTTATCATATTTAATATTACTTGCTAAATGTATACTAAATAAACTTGTTTGAGGTACTTTTTACTTACTTTGTATCTGCGGGTATATATGTGAACAGGCACCACAGCATGCATATAGAGGTAAAAAGATCAGTCCTTTCTCTCCACCATGTGAGTCCGGGAGTAACTCACATTATCAGCCTGGGAAGCAACTCATACCAATTCCTCCTGTTCATATTGAATCTTAGAATTACCAAACCCCTTAGAGTGTGTACTGGTAGCAGTCAGAAGGAAGAAGCCTCCATTACCTTCCTCTTCTATGATCTACAGTATAAAACTCACTCAGGGTTTAGTTAATAGGAATTATATCTTCTCTGCCCAGGTGCTACACAATGCGTACTGTGATTGCTGTTTCTAAAGCCAGAAAATAGGTGTTCTAACACTGAGCCACACAGTGGCAATAACTCAAGAACATGTGGATTTCTCTATTTCAAGATGCAGTTATACTACCCAAAAGATACTTCTTCCTATCACAGATACACTTATTCAAACCTGTTCAGTGCTACAGCGTTCACAGTAACCAGAAGTTTGGAACAACCTATATGGTGCTCAACTGAAAAGCAGGTAAACAAAATGTGGTACATTTACACTATAGAGCATTACATAGACATTTACATGAATGAATAAATTATGAAATTCAAAGCTAAATGGAACAAGAAAAAGGCCCAGTGCTTTCTGCTTCTCTTTTCCATTTCATGCTAGCTTTGCTTAGATGAATTGGAGGGCTCTGTTCTTCTTTTCTTGTATTTGGTCTTCTTTGACATCATTTTGCCCTCCCATTCTGCACAGTGCCCTGATATATGAATGTATCTGGGTAGGAGGATTAATGGAGACACATCACATAGGGCTGTGTTTTTCATAATCTGTCTCTGTCTGTCTGCCTTCTATTTGCAGTCTGTCTGTCTCTGTTAGTCTTTCTCTGTCTCTATCTCCTCACTTTTCCTGTCTCTGTCTCTCTGTATTTCATTCTATCCTGTTTCAGTCTCACTTTCTCTCTTTCTGTCTCAGTTTGTGTCTCTATCTCTCTGTCTATCTCTCTCAGAATGTCTGTCTCTGTCTCTGTCCCTGTCTCTGTCTCTGTCTCTCTCTGTGTGTCTCTGTGTCCCTCTGTTTGTCTCTCTGTTTGTCTGTCTCTCTGTCTCTGTCTCTGTGTCTGTCTCTCTGCATCCTTTGGTTTATCATGAAAAATTCTGATATGACATCAGTGATTCTACCTGCTGCAGGAGGAAGCCTTTCTTAAAATGGCTGAATAGGGAACTGATCAGTGGGATTAGAAGAATTGGACTGCTAGATTGTTTCTTTTATTTAATTGTTTAGAGCAGTAGCATTTGATTTTAAATTAGGTCTCTGGCCATCTACACTCTATGTTTTTGTCACCTAAGCAGTGTCTTGTATGGATTCTATCTAACTAATTGGGCCTTAAGTCAAATCAGACATTTCTATATTATACCTAGATGTTCTCTGACACCACTGCCCTAGCATATCTGGCAGGTAGAACTGCTCAATGAGACTGAATAACAGACTTTCAACAGAAAATACTGTAGGTCAAGGGTTTTGTGGCTGAATTGGTATTTGTTTCTCTTTTGGTGGCCAACAGAGAACTCTCCTACAACAAAGAAACTAGAACATAAGGGTAAAGGTTTGAAGCATGCATCTGCTCTAATTCAATTTCGATGTGCTGAGTAGGTGTTGGCCTAAGCAATTGAACTCTACTCTCAGTTAGCAAAGAGTAAACAGTTGTCTTAGCAACAGCCTGGGTTGTTTGTATATTTCCATGGGATGACCTTGCAGAACAACTCAAATGAATGCAATGCAGTCACTTTTCATGGAAGCCTTATTGGTGACAAAAAGTGGCCAGTAGAGATTTTGTATGCCCCATCAGTAGAAATCACTAAGATTGCCTTCCTATAACTTAGGATTTCCAGTACACTAGGTTTCCATATTATGACTCAAATGCCACTGCAACTGAACCTATATCTCCCAGGATTCTCTTCCTTTCCCTTAGCTCCCTTCCTATTCCTCAGGGACTGTGTCCATTGTCTTTCACATAGGTCACCTGTAAAATCTAATCAATCTCTCACTTCCATGGAGATGCATGTATCCATCCTAGTTCATTTCTTCATACCCTATCTCTGGATGTATGGATTAAAGGTTGGTTAGTATCCTTTAGTGACTACTATCCAGATGTAAGTGCATACATATAATATGTATATTTCTGGATCTTGGTTATGTCACTCTGGATTTTTTTTTATTGCCAAAGTTTTTTCTGCAAATGCCATGATGTCATTATTTTTTAAAATATCTAATCTGCCACTATGTAAATGTATCACATTTTCCCTAAAGGATCTTTTCAATCTAGGACCATGCTTTGGTTCTTGGAAATTGCCCAGTGAGATTAAATGACAAACTTTCAACAGTAATATCTTTGTTCAGCCTAGAGGTCTCTCTCCTTCTTCTTCCATTTCCTGATGATTTGAATGAGAACAGCCCCACAGACTTATATATTTGCATCATTAGTCTCCTGTAATGAACTGTATGGAAGGTCAGAAGGTATGGCCCAGTTGAAATTATGGTGCTTATTTTTAGAAGAATGAAACTTGGGGGACTGTAGGATGGGATGTGTCAATGGAAGTATATATTAGAGGAGGTAGGTCACTAGGGGAGACTCTTGGAGGAAGTGTTTCACTGGGGGTAGGTTTTGAGATTTAAGATACCAGTAACAGGACCTGAATGTAACTCTGTTTTTTTTCTTATGTCTGTCTCTGTCTCCATCTCTCTCTGTCAGTCTCTGTTTCTCTGTATCTCATTCTATCCTGTTTCTGTCTCCCTTTTTCTCTGTCTGTCTCTGTCTCTATCTCTCTGTCTATCTCTCTCAGTCTGTCTGTCTCTCTGTCTCTGTGTCCCTCTGTCTCTCTGCCTCTCTCTCTCTCTCTCTCTCTCTCTCTCTCTCTCTCTCTCTATCTCTGCCTCTGTACTCTTTGGTTTATTACAGAAAAACTCTGATACGACATCAGTGATTCTATCTGTAAAACTATAAGGAAGTCCCAATTAAATACTTGCTGTTCAAAGAAATTCCCCAGTCCTGGTGGTTCTTCACAGCAATTAAACAGCAAATAAACACCCACTGAGGACATATCTGTGACTATAACATACACTAATATTATCTGTTAGGATGTATAATCACATTTCAATGATAAGTGTCTTATTAACACTTGCAAGAAATGTGTGACACTCTTTCTTAACTAAGAGCCCAGGAAATAGGAACTACCATCTTTGGGTTTTGTGCTTATAGCTGCCATCATTTCAGCCATGTCGGGCTGCCCTAGGCTTGCTTTCTAGCATGGTGTCAAGTCTGTCCCTTTTAAAACATGGCTTCTGAGATTACTGTTGGCTTTCATCTGCCTTCTGACATCAGATTCCTTCTCAGCCAATCAGCACTTAATAGAATCTTGAGGTTACCATGGAGCTGAGTAAACAAGTCTGGCTCAGTGTTCAGTTGAACTGCTTCAACGCATACACGTGACTTGTGCTTGTGAATCTCAATAACCCCTTTACCTTGTGAATACCAATAACCCGTTTACCATCCCTTTATCCAAATCCTATACCTCTACTTGTCTTCCTGCCTCCACAATGTCAGGTAGGAAAGAAACTAAAATGTTTATTTAATTGAAAGTCTCTCAAATAGGGAATCATCAAAATAAGGTGGGATTGGAAAGAAAGTATTGAAGGACAAGACTGTGCCCTAACTAAGGTCTTGGATCTGACCTTTCCTAGGGTTGTAACTTTGTCCTCCACCTTGACTTATCTACTTGCTGGCAGATTCTAGGGCTCTCTAGGGAATTGAGTCTTTAGGAGGAGGGGATAGAGAAGGAATCCAGATAGTTCTTGGGGCTGTTTCAACTGAAGCAGAGAGAGAACTGTGTATAGACACAGGAGAACTGAGGCCCAAGATGCTTTTCTTTTGATGACAGACTACAGAGTATTACACAATAGTACTTCAAAGATTAGCTGATCAACAGTAATGTTGAGATAAGGAGAGTCAATAAAACATCTTCCACTGTTCAATTAGCAACTTAGATTGACTAGTTTTTGTCAACTGGCTAGATGTATTTTCCTCCTACATGGTTTCACATTTGTGTTCTCTGAAGCTGTCAGGTGGAAACAAGTCTTTCCCTGACAAAAGGATAGTTTGTTACATTCACCTGCACACGAACAGCTGTGTCCACCCTGGTGATGCACACTGGGTTGAAGATGGGCACCTTACTAATGGAGGAGGTTTCCACTCAATTTTGGCAAATGGTTTAAGATAATTACATTCCTTGATTGTCATTACAAACAAACTCCTATTGTGAATAGCTAGAGTATGGTGGCATATACCTTTAATGTCCACCCTTGGGAACCAGAGGCATGAGAACCAATGTGAACATCAGAGTTTCTCTTGGACAGTAACTTCAAGAGAGTCACTCAGGGGCTATAAGCCGGTTCCTCGAGTAATAAAAGGAAATGAATTTTAAAAATTAGCATTCCCAGTAGTAGCTCTCTTACATCTGAAACCCACTAAGAAGGAAGGGTGGATCACAGGGCAGTAAGCAAACTGATACTCTTGAGAAGGCAAGCTAGGGACCATTTATAAAAAGATCACACCACCTTTACCTAGAGACAGTGAAGAAAATGAAAAAAATGGGGCAAGATTGCTGGAGAGGAGAATATGAAGAATAGATGAAAGGAGAAGACAGACCATAGGGGTGTTAGCCATGTGACACAGGAAGCTCACCACTGAATGCTCAAGGCAGACAAATGATATTAATAAATACATTTTCAAAGGAACACTGGCTAAAAATTACTGACTACATGGCAAACATTGAAGGATTTAATGAAATATAGGTCAAGAGTTCAGGAATGATGCTGAGGCTGGGACAGGATATGACTAGAACCACTAACTTATCAGGAAAAACACATTTCATGTTTAGATATTGTCTTCTGAGTCCCTAAACCCTGATGATGCTTTACAATTAGGAAATGAGCTTTCTATGCATATATTGTAGAACCAATTCTTAGTGCAATGTCTGGGCTCAAGAGTAAAATTCTAGCTCCCAGGTGGCATAGGCAGAAGGATTGATGGTAGTTTATCCACATTCTAGAAAGAATGATGAATTATAGGCAAACCCTGGCCATGAAGTCAAATTATTACTAAAAAGAATTAGAATTTTTTTTTGAGAACTTGTGTTTGGGGATTTTGTTTTACTCTGACCTTGAGCATACACAGGATCTGGAGAAATCATGTTGATCTAGATATTCTTTAGTATTAGAGATCAAACTAAAGCAAATTTCCCAGCTTTATACTCATTTACCTCACTAGACACAGTATAATCTTTGTAACAAGGAATTATAAATCTACGAAGATAAGACAGGAATCCATAAAGACACAGTTGTATATCACTAATAAACTTGTGCCTCCCCAACAGGTAATTCTTGGGATAGAGGTACCAGTACAGTTTCTTGATACTATTCCACCTATTAGCCAATCAAAACCTGAATCATCTTGAGGTCCCTATGATAAGTACAAAGCTGTTTTCCCAAACTGTGTTCACATTGCCAACCTCACAATGTCTGGTATGGAAAGAAATGGGAACATTTCTTTAGCCGATATCCCCATATTTTGAGAAGTCCAGAAAGTATGGATGCATAGGGAATGTACTGAATGAGAATCTAGTGCCAAGTGTCAATTTTGGCCCTGATATATCTGAGATTATGATTTTGGACAGAGCATTCTCCCTTTCACTATAAGGATCTTCACATTTCATAGTAGCCAACCTAACAGGCTGACCTGTGAGCACAAGTAGATATAGAGTGCTTAAGAGAGCACAGTATAGAGACAGCACCCAGCTAATTCATGGGAATTTTTACAGAGAAGCAGGCAGTGGAGGCACATATTTTTAATGACAGTGCTTTGGAGGCAAATACAGGTGGATTTCTGAGTTCGAGGCCAGCCTGGTCTAAAGAGTGAGTTCCATGACAGTCAGGGCTACACACAGAAACCCTATCTGGAAAAAAAAAGAAAAAGGAAGCTACATTTGTTTGCAGATGTCCTGCAAAGGATCTGTGTAGGCCCAGTTCTTTCTGCTTCTCCCAGTTCATGCTAGCTTTGCTCAAGTGAATTGGAGGGCATTGTTCTTCTTTCATTTTGTCTGCTTTGACAGTATCTTGCCGTCATATTTCGCACAGTTCCCTAATGTATGAATGGGTCTGTGTAGGGAGATGGATGAACACACATCACAAAGGACTGTGCATTTCATTCTCTGTCTGTCTTTGTGTCTCTGTTTCTGTCACTCTCTCTGTCTCTGTCTCTTTGTCTCTCTGACTCTGTCTCTGTCTCTGTCTCTCTCTCTCTACCCCCATAATATATTGGTATGGAACTCTATATATATTCCCATTTGCTGCAGGAGGAAGCCTTTCTTATAATGGCTGAATAGGGAATTGATCAGTGGGATTAGAAGAATTGGACTGCTAGACTGTTTCTTTTATTTAATTGTTTAGAGCAGTAGCATTTGATTTTAAACTAGGTCTCTGGCCATCTACACTCTATGTTTTTGTCACCTAAGCAGTGTCTTGTATGGATTCTATCTAATTAATTGGGCCTTAAGTCAAATCAGACATTTCTATTATTATTCCTAGATGTTCTCTGACACTACTGCCCTAGCATATCTGGCAGGTAGAACTGCCCAATGAGACTGAATAACAGACTTTCAACAGAAAATACTGTAGGTCAAGGGTTTTGTGGCTGAATTGGTATTTGTTTCTCTTTTGGTGGCCAACAGAGAACTCTCCTACAACAAAGAAACTAGAACATAAGGGTAAAGGTTTGAAGCATGCATCTGCTCAACTTCAATTTCAATGTGCTGAGTAGGTATTGGCCTAAGCAGTTGAACTCTACTCTCAGTTAGCAAAGAGTAAACAGTTGTCTTAGCAACTGCCTGGGTTGTTTGTATATTTCCATGGGATGACCTTGCAGAACAACTCAAATGAATGCAATGCAGTCACTTTTCATGGAAGCCTTATTGGTGACAAAAAGTGGCCAGTACAGACTCTGTATCCCCCATCAGTAGAAATCACTAAGATTGCCTTCCTATAATTTAGGATTTCCAGTACACTGGGTTTCCATGTTATGCCTCAAATGCCACTGCAACTGAACCTATATCTCCCAGGATTCTCTTCCTTTCCCTTAGCTCCCTTCCTATTCCTCAAGGACTGTGTCCATTGTCTTTCACATAGGTCACCTGTAAAATCTAATCAATCTCTCACTTCCATGGAGATGCATGTATCCATCCTAGTTCATTTCTTCATATCCTATCTCTGGATGTATGGATTAAAGGTTGGTTAGTATCCTTTAGTGACTACTATCCAGATGTAAGTGAATACATATAATATGTATGTTTCTGGATCTTTGTTATGTCACTATGGATGTTTTTTTTTTTATTGCCAAAGTTTTTTCTGCAAATGTCATGATGTCATTATTTTTTAAAATATCTAATCTGCCACTATGTAAATGTATCACATTTTCCCTATAGGATCTTCTCAATCTAGGACCATGCTTTGGTTCTTGGAAATTGCCCAGTGAGATTAAATGACAAACTTTCAACAGTAATATCTTTGTTCAGCCTAGAGGTCTCTCTCCTTCTTCTTCCATTTCCTGATGATTTGAATGAGAACAGCCCCACAGACTTATATATTTGCATCATTAGTCTCCTGTAATGAACTGTATGGAAGGTCAGAAGGTACGGCCCAGTTGAAATTATGGTGCTTATTTTTAGAAGAATGAAACTTGGGGGACTGTAGGATGGGATGTGTCAATGGAAGTATATATTAGAGGAGGTAGGTCACTAGGGGAGACTCTTGGAGGAAGTGTTTCACTGGGGGTAGGTTTTGAGATTTAAGATACCAGTAACAGGACCTGAATGTAACTCTGTTTTTTTTCTTATGTCTGTCTCTGTCTCCATCTCTCTCTGTCAGTCTCTGTTTCTCTGTATCTCATTCTATCCTGTTTCTGTCTCCCTTTTTCTCTGTCTGTCTCTGTCTCTATCTCTCTGTCTATCTCTCTCAGTCTGTCTGTCTCTCTGTCTCTGTGTCCCTCTGTCTCTCTGCCTGCCTCTCTCTCTCTCTCTCTCTCTCTCTCTCTCTCTCTCTCTCTCTCTCTGTCTCTATCTCTGCCTCTGTACTCTTTGGTTTATTACAGAAAAACTCTGATACGACATCAGTGATTCTATCTGTAAAACTATAAGGAAGTCCCAATTAAATACTTGCTGTTCAAAGAAATTCCCCAGTCCTGGTGGTTCTTCACAGCAATTAAACAGCAAATAAACACCCACTGAGGACATATCTGTGACTATAACATACACTAATATTATCTGTTAGGATGTATAATCACATTTCAATGATAAGTGTCTTATTAACACTTGCAAGAAATGTGTGACACTCTTTCTTAACTAAGAGCCCAGGAAATAGGAACTACCATCTTTGGGTTTTGTGCTTATAGCTGCCATCATTTCAGCCATGTCGGGCTGCCCTAGGCTTGCTTTCTAGCATGGTGTCAAGTCTGTCCCTTTTAAAACATGGCTTCTGAGATTACTGTTGGCTTTCATCTGCCTTCTGACATCAGATTCCTTCTCAGCCAATCAGCACTTAATAGAATCTTGAGGTTACCATGGAGCTGAGTAAACAAGTCTGGCTCAGTGTTCAGTTGAACTGCTTCAACGCATACACGTGACTTGTGCTTGTGAATCTCAATAACCCCTTTACCTTGTGAATACCAATAACCCGTTTACCATCCCTTTATCCAAATCCTATACCTCTACTTGTCTTCCTGCCTCCACAATGTCAGGTAGGAAAGAAACTAAAATGTTTATTTAATTGAAAGTCTCTCAAATAGGGAATCATCAAAATAAGGTGGGATTGGAAAGAAAGTATTGAAGGACAAGACTGTGCCCTAACTAAGGTCTGACCTTTCCTAGGGTTGTAACTTTGTCCTCCACCTTGACTTATCTACTTGCTGGCAGATTCTAGGGCTCTCTAGGGAATTGAGTCTTTAGGAGGAGGGGATAGAGAAGGAATCCAGATAGTTCTTGGGGCTGTTTCAACTGAAGCAGAGAGAGAACTGTGTATAGACACAGGAGAACTGAGGCCCAAGATGCTTTTCTTTTGATGACAGACTACAGAGTATTACACAATAGTACTTCAAAGATTAGCTGATCAACAGTAATGTTGAGATAAGGAGAGTCAATAAAACATCTTCCACTGTTCAATTAGCAACTTAGATTGACTAGTTTTTGTCAACTGGCTAGATGTATTTTCCTCCTACATGGTTTCACATTTGTGTTCTCTGAAGCTGTCAGGTGGAAACAAGTCTTTCCCTGACAAAAGGATAGTTTGTTACATTCACCTGCACACGAACAGCTGTGTCCACCCTGGTGATGCACACTGGGTTGAAGATGGGCACCTTACTAATGGAGGAGGTTTCCACTCAATTTTGGCAAATGGTTTAAGATAATTACATTCCTTGATTGTCATTACAAACAAACTCCTATTGTGAATAGCTAGAGTATGGTGGCATATACCTTTAATGTCCACCCTTGGGAACCAGAGGCATGAGAACCAATGTGAACATCAGAGTTTCTCTTGGACAGTAACTTCAAGAGAGTCACTCAGGGGCTATAAGCCGGTTCCTCGAGTAATAAAAGGAAATGAATTTTAAAAATTAGCATTCCCAGTAGTAGCTCTCTTACATCTGAAACCCACTAAGAAGGAAGGGTGGATCACAGGGCAGTAAGCAAACTGATACTCTTGAGAAGGCAAGCTAGGGACCATTTATAAAAAGATCACACCACCTTTACCTAGAGACAGTGAAGAAAATGAAAAAAATGGGGCAAGATTGCTGGAGAGGAGAATATGAAGAATAGATGAAAGGAGAAGACAGACCATAGGGGTGTTAGCCATGTGACACAGGAAGCTCACCACTGAATGCTCAAGGCAGACAAATGATATTAATAAATACATTTTCAAAGGAACACTGGCTAAAAATTACTGACTACATGGCAAACATTGAAGGATTTAATGAAATATAGGTCAAGAGTTCAGGAATGATGCTGAGGCTGGGACAGGATATGACTAGAACCACTAACTTATCAGGAAAAACACATTTCATGTTTAGATATTGTCTTCTGAGTCCCTAAACCCTGATGATGCTTTACAATTAGGAAATGAGCTTTCTATGCATATATTGTAGAACCAATTCTTAGTGCAATGTCTGGGCTCAAGAGTAAAATTCTAGCTCCCAGGTGGCATAGGCAGAAGGATTGATGGTAGTTTATCCACATTCTAGAAAGAATGATGAATTATAGGCAAACCCTGGCCATGAAGTCAAATTATTACTAAAAAGAATTAGAATTTTTTTTTGAGAACTTGTGTTTGGGGATTTTGTTTTACTCTGACCTTGAGCATACACAGGATCTGGAGAAATCATGTTGATCTAGATATTCTTTAGTATTAGAGATCAAACTAAAGCAAATTTCCCAGCTTTATACTCATTTACCTCACTAGACACAGTATAATCTTTGTAACAAGGAATTATAAATCTACGAAGATAAGACAGGAATCCATAAAGACACAGTTGTATATCACTAATAAACTTGTGCCTCCCCAACAGGTAATTCTTGGGATAGAGGTACCAGTACAGTTTCTTGATACTATTCCACCTATTAGCCAATCAAAACCTGAATCATCTTGAGGTCCCTATGATAAGTACAAAGCTGTTTTCCCAAACTGTGTTCACATTGCCAACCTCACAATGTCTGGTATGGAAAGAAATGGGAACATTTCTTTAGCCGATATCCCCATATTTTGAGAAGTCCAGAAAGTATGGATGCATAGGGAATGTACTGAATGAGAATCTAGTGCCAAGTGTCAATTTTGGCCCTGATATATCTGAGATTATGATTTTGGACAGAGCATTCTCCCTTTCACTATAAGGATCTTCACATTTCATAGTAGCCAACCTAACAGGCTGACCTGTGAGCACAAGTAGATATAGAGTGCTTAAGAGAGCACAGTATAGAGACAGCACCCAGCTAATTCATGGGAATTTTTACAGAGAAGCAGGCAGTGGAGGCACATATTTTTAATGACAGTGCTTTGGAGGCAAATACAGGTGGATTTCTGAGTTCGAGGCCAGCCTGGTCTAAAGAGTGAGTTCCATGACAGTCAGGGCTACACACAGAAACCCTATCTGGAAAAAAAAAGAAAAAGGAAGCTACATTTGTTTGCAGATGTCCTGCAAAGGATCTGTGTAGGCCCAGTTCTTTCTGCTTCTCCCAGTTCATGCTAGCTTTGCTCAAGTGAATTGGAGGGCATTGTTCTTCTTTCATTTTGTCTGCTTTGACAGTATCTTGCCGTCATATTTCGCACAGTTCCCTAATGTATGAATGGGTCTGTGTAGGGAGATGGATGAACACACATCACAAAGGACTGTGCATTTCATTCTCTGTCTGTCTTTGTGTCTCTGTTTCTGTCACTCTCTCTGTCTCTGTCTCTTTGTCTCTCTGACTCTGTCTCTGTCTCTGTCTCTCTCTCTCTACCCCCATAATATATTGGTATGGAACTCTATATATATTCCCATTTGCTGCAGGAGGAAGCCTTTCTTATAATGGCTGAATAGGGAATTGATCAGTGGGATTAGAAGAATTGGACTGCTAGACTGTTTCTTTTATTTAATTGTTTAGAGCAGTAGCATTTGATTTTAAACTAGGTCTCTGGCCATCTACACTCTATGTTTTTGTCACCTAAGCAGTGTCTTGTATGGATTCTATCTAATTAATTGGGCCTTAAGTCAAATCAGACATTTCTATTATTATTCCTAGATGTTCTCTGACACTACTGCCCTAGCATATCTGGCAGGTAGAACTGCCCAATGAGACTGAATAACAGACTTTCAACAGAAAATACTGTAGGTCAAGGGTTTTGTGGCTGAATTGGTATTTGTTTCTCTTTTGGTGGCCAACAGAGAACTCTCCTACAACAAAGAAACTAGAACATAAGGGTAAAGGTTTGAAGCATGCATCTGCTCAACTTCAATTTCAATGTGCTGAGTAGGTATTGGCCTAAGCAGTTGAACTCTACTCTCAGTTAGCAAAGAGTAAACAGTTGTCTTAGCAACTGCCTGGGTTGTTTGTATATTTCCATGGGATGACCTTGCAGAACAACTCAAATGAATGCAATGCAGTCACTTTTCATGGAAGCCTTATTGGTGACAAAAAGTGGCCAGTACAGACTCTGTATCCCCCATCAGTAGAAATCACTAAGATTGCCTTCCTATAATTTAGGATTTCCAGTACACTGGGTTTCCATGTTATGCCTCAAATGCCACTGCAACTGAACCTATATCTCCCAGGATTCTCTTCCTTTCCCTTAGCTCCCTTCCTATTCCTCAAGGACTGTGTCCATTGTCTTTCACATAGGTCACCTGTAAAATCTAATCAATCTCTCACTTCCATGGAGATGCATGTATCCATCCTAGTTCATTTCTTCATATCCTATCTCTGGATGTATGGATTAAAGGTTGGTTAGTATCCTTTAGTGACTACTATCCAGATGTAAGTGAATACATATAATATGTATGTTTCTGGATCTTTGTTATGTCACTATGGATGTTTTTTTTTTTTATTGCCAAAGTTTTTTCTGCAAATGTCATGATGTCATTATTTTTTAAAATATCTAATCTGCCACTATGTAAATGTATCACATTTTCCCTATAGGATCTTCTCAATCTAGGACCATGCTTTGGTTCTTGGAAATTGCCCAGTGAGATTAAATGACAAACTTTCAACAGTAATATCTTTGTTCAGCCTAGAGGTCTCTCTCCTTCTTCTTCCATTTCCTGATGATTTGAATGAGAACAGCCCCACAGACTTATATATTTGCATCATTAGTCTCCTGTAATGAACTGTATGGAAGGTCAGAAGGTATGGCCCAGTTGAAATTATGGTGCTTATTTTTAGAAGAATGAAACTTGGGGGACTGTAGGATGGGATGTGTCAATGGAAGTATATATTAGAGGAGGTAGGTCACTAGGGGAGACTCTTGGAGGAAGTGTTTCACTGGGGGTAGGTTTTGAGATTTAAGATACCAGTAACAGGACCTGAATGTAACTCTGTTTTTTTTCTTATGTCTGTCTCTGTCTCCATCTCTCTCTGTCAGTCTCTGTTTCTCTGTATCTCATTCTATCCTGTTTCTGTCTCCCTTTTTCTCTGTCTGTCTCTGTCTCTATCTCTCTGTCTATCTCTCTCAGTCTGTCTGTCTCTCTGTCTCTGTGTCCCTCTGTCTCTCTGCCTGCCTCTCTCTCTCTCTCTCTCTCTCTCTCTCTCTCTCTCTCTCTGTCTCTATCTCTGCCTCTGTACTCTTTGGTTTATTACAGAAAAACTCTGATACGACATCAGTGATTCTATCTGTAAAACTATAAGGAAGTCCCAATTAAATACTTGCTGTTCAAAGAAATTCCCCAGTCCTGGTGGTTCTTCACAGCAATTAAACAGCAAATAAACACCCACTGAGGACATATCTGTGACTATAACATACACTAATATTATCTGTTAGGATGTATAATCACATTTCAATGATAAGTGTCTTATTAACACTTGCAAGAAATGTGTGACACTCTTTCTTAACTAAGAGCCCAGGAAATAGGAACTACCATCTTTGGGTTTTGTGCTTATAGCTGCCATCATTTCAGCCATGTCGGGCTGCCCTAGGCTTGCTTTCTAGCATGGTGTCAAGTCTGTCCCTTTTAAAACATGGCTTCTGAGATTACTGTTGGCTTTCATCTGCCTTCTGACATCAGATTCCTTCTCAGCCAATCAGCACTTAATAGAATCTTGAGGTTACCATGGAGCTGAGTAAACAAGTCTGGCTCAGTGTTCAGTTGAACTGCTTCAACGCATACACGTGACTTGTGCTTGTGAATCTCAATAACCCCTTTACCTTGTGAATACCAATAACCCGTTTACCATCCCTTTATCCAAATCCTATACCTCTACTTGTCTTCCTGCCTCCACAATGTCAGGTAGGAAAGAAACTAAAATGTTTATTTAATTGAAAGTCTCTCAAATAGGGAATCATCAAAATAAGGTGGGATTGGAAAGAAAGTATTGAAGGACAAGACTGTGCCCTAACTAAGGTCTGACCTTTCCTAGGGTTGTAACTTTGTCCTCCACCTTGACTTATCTACTTGCTGGCAGATTCTAGGGCTCTCTAGGGAATTGAGTCTTTAGGAGGAGGGGATAGAGAAGGAATCCAGATAGTTCTTGGGGCTGTTTCAACTGAAGCAGAGAGAGAACTGTGTATAGACACAGGAGAACTGAGGCCCAAGATGCTTTTCTTTTGATGACAGACTACAGAGTATTACACAATAGTACTTCAAAGATTAGCTGATCAACAGTAATGTTGAGATAAGGAGAGTCAATAAAACATCTTCCACTGTTCAATTAGCAACTTAGATTGACTAGTTTTTGTCAACTGGCTAGATGTATTTTCCTCCTACATGGTTTCACATTTGTGTTCTCTGAAGCTGTCAGGTGGAAACAAGTCTTTCCCTGACAAAAGGATAGTTTGTTACATTCACCTGCACACGAACAGCTGTGTCCACCCTGGTGATGCACACTGGGTTGAAGATGGGCACCTTACTAATGGAGGAGGTTTCCACTCAATTTTGGCAAATGGTTTAAGATAATTACATTCCTTGATTGTCATTACAAACAAACTCCTATTGTGAATAGCTAGAGTATGGTGGCATATACCTTTAATGTCCACCCTTGGGAACCAGAGGCATGAGAACCAATGTGAACATCAGAGTTTCTCTTGGACAGTAACTTCAAGAGAGTCACTCAGGGGCTATAAGCCGGTTCCTCGAGTAATAAAAGGAAATGAATTTTAAAAATTAGCATTCCCAGTAGTAGCTCTCTTACATCTGAAACCCACTAAGAAGGAAGGGTGGATCACAGGGCAGTAAGCAAACTGATACTCTTGAGAAGGCAAGCTAGGGACCATTTATAAAAAGATCACACCACCTTTACCTAGAGACAGTGAAGAAAATGAAAAAAATGGGGCAAGATTGCTGGAGAGGAGAATATGAAGAATAGATGAAAGGAGAAGACAGACCATAGGGGTGTTAGCCATGTGACACAGGAAGCTCACCACTGAATGCTCAAGGCAGACAAATGATATTAATAAATACATTTTCAAAGGAACACTGGCTAAAAATTACTGACTACATGGCAAACATTGAAGGATTTAATGAAATATAGGTCAAGAGTTCAGGAATGATGCTGAGGCTGGGACAGGATATGACTAGAACCACTAACTTATCAGGAAAAACACATTTCATGTTTAGATATTGTCTTCTGAGTCCCTAAACCCTGATGATGCTTTACAATTAGGAAATGAGCTTTCTATGCATATATTGTAGAACCAATTCTTAGTGCAATGTCTGGGCTCAAGAGTAAAATTCTAGCTCCCAGGTGGCATAGGCAGAAGGATTGATGGTAGTTTATCCACATTCTAGAAAGAATGATGAATTATAGGCAAACCCTGGCCATGAAGTCAAATTATTACTAAAAAGAATTAGAATTTTTTTTTGAGAACTTGTGTTTGGGGATTTTGTTTTACTCTGACCTTGAGCATACACAGGATCTGGAGAAATCATGTTGATCTAGATATTCTTTAGTATTAGAGATCAAACTAAAGCAAATTTCCCAGCTTTATACTCATTTACCTCACTAGACACAGTATAATCTTTGTAACAAGGAATTATAAATCTACGAAGATAAGACAGGAATCCATAAAGACACAGTTGTATATCACTAATAAACTTGTGCCTCCCCAACTAGTAATTCTTGGGATAGAGTACCAGTACAGTTTCATGATACTATTCCACCTATTAGCCAATCAAAACCTGAATCATCTTGAGGTCCCTATGATAAGTACAAAGCTGTTTTCCCAAACTGTGTTCACATTGCCAACCTCACAATGTCTGGTATGGAAAGAAATGGGAACATTTCTTTAGCCGATATCCCCATATTTTGAGAAGTCCAGAAAGTATGGATGCATAGGGAATGTACTGAATGAGAATCTAGTGCCAAGTGTCAATTTTGGCCCTGATATATCTGAGATTATGATTTTGGACAGAGCATTCTCCCTTTCACTATAAGGATCTTCACATTTCATAGTAGCCAACCTAACAGGCTGACCTGTGAGCACAAGTAGATATAGAGTGCTTAAGAGAGCACAGTATAGAGACAGCACCCAGCTAATTCATGGGAATTTTTACAGAGAAGCAGGCAGTGGAGGCACATATTTTTAATGACAGTGCTTTGGAGGCAAATACAGGTGGATTTCTGAGTTCGAGGCCAGCCTGGTCTAAAGAGTGAGTTCCATGACAGTCAGGGCTACACACAGAAACCCTATCTGGAAAAAAAAAGAAAAAGGAAGCTACATTTGTTTGCAGATGTCCTGCAAAGGATCTGTGTAGGCCCAGTTCTTTCTGCTTCTCCCAGTTCATGCTAGCTTTGCTCAAGTGAATTGGAGGGCATTGTTCTTCTTTCATTTTGTCTGCTTTGACAGTATCTTGCCGTCATATTTCGCACAGTTCCCTAATGTATGAATGGGTCTGTGTAGGGAGATGGATGAACACACATCACAAAGGACTGTGCATTTCATTCTCTGTCTGTCTTTGTGTCTCTGTTTCTGTCACTCTCTCTGTCTCTGTCTCTTTGTCTCTCTGACTCTGTCTCTGTCTCTGTCTCTCTCTCTCTACCCCCATAATATATTGGTATGGAACTCTATATATATTCCCATTTGCTGCAGGAGGAAGCCTTTCTTATAATGGCTGAATAGGGAATTGATCAGTGGGATTAGAAGAATTGGACTGCTAGACTGTTTCTTTTATTTAATTGTTTAGAGCAGTAGCATTTGATTTTAAACTAGGTCTCTGGCCATCTACACTCTATGTTTTTGTCACCTAAGCAGTGTCTTGTATGGATTCTATCTAATTAATTGGGCCTTAAGTCAAATCAGACATTTCTATTATTATTCCTAGATGTTCTCTGACACTACTGCCCTAGCATATCTGGCAGGTAGAACTGCCCAATGAGACTGAATAACAGACTTTCAACAGAAAATACTGTAGGTCAAGGGTTTTGTGGCTGAATTGGTATTTGTTTCTCTTTTGGTGGCCAACAGAGAACTCTCCTACAACAAAGAAACTAGAACATAAGGGTAAAGGTTTGAAGCATGCATCTGCTCAACTTCAATTTCAATGTGCTGAGTAGGTATTGGCCTAAGCAGTTGAACTCTACTCTCAGTTAGCAAAGAGTAAACAGTTGTCTTAGCAACTGCCTGGGTTGTTTGTATATTTCCATGGGATGACCTTGCAGAACAACTCAAATGAATGCAATGCAGTCACTTTTCATGGAAGCCTTATTGGTGACAAAAAGTGGCCAGTACAGACTCTGTATCCCCCATCAGTAGAAATCACTAAGATTGCCTTCCTATAATTTAGGATTTCCAGTACACTGGGTTTCCATGTTATGCCTCAAATGCCACTGCAACTGAACCTATATCTCCCAGGATTCTCTTCCTTTCCCTTAGCTCCCTTCCTATTCCTCAAGGACTGTGTCCATTGTCTTTCACATAGGTCACCTGTAAAATCTAATCAATCTCTCACTTCCATGGAGATGCATGTATCCATCCTAGTTCATTTCTTCATATCCTATCTCTGGATGTATGGATTAAAGGTTGGTTAGTATCCTTTAGTGACTACTATCCAGATGTAAGTGAATACATATAATATGTATGTTTCTGGATCTTTGTTATGTCACTATGGATGTTTTTTTTTTTTATTGCCAAAGTTTTTTCTGCAAATGTCATGATGTCATTATTTTTTAAAATATCTAATCTGCCACTATGTAAATGTATCACATTTTCCCTATAGGATCTTCTCAATCTAGGACCATGCTTTGGTTCTTGGAAATTGCCCAGTGAGATTAAATGACAAACTTTCAACAGTAATATCTTTGTTCAGCCTAGAGGTCTCTCTCCTTCTTCTTCCATTTCCTGATGATTTGAATGAGAACAGCCCCACAGACTTATATATTTGCATCATTAGTCTCCTGTAATGAACTGTATGGAAGGTCAGAAGGTATGGCCCAGTTGAAATTATGGTGCTTATTTTTAGAAGAATGAAACTTGGGGGACTGTAGGATGGGATGTGTCAATGGAAGTATATATTAGAGGAGGTAGGTCACTAGGGGAGACTCTTGGAGGAAGTGTTTCACTGGGGGTAGGTTTTGAGATTTAAGATACCAGTAACAGGACCTGAATGTAACTCTGTTTTTTTTCTTATGTCTGTCTCTGTCTCCATCTCTCTCTGTCAGTCTCTGTTTCTCTGTATCTCATTCTATCCTGTTTCTGTCTCCCTTTTTCTCTGTCTGTCTCTGTCTCTATCTCTCTGTCTATCTCTCTCAGTCTGTCTGTCTCTCTGTCTCTGTGTCCCTCTGTCTCTCTGCCTGCCTCTCTCTCTCTCTCTCTCTCTCTCTCTCTCTCTCTCTCTCTCTCTCTCTCTCTATCTCTCTCTCTGTCTCTATCTCTGCCTCTGTACTCTTTGGTTTATTACAGAAAAACTCTGATACGACATCAGTGATTCTATCTGTAAAACTATAAGGAAGTCCCAATTAAATACTTGCTGTTCAAAGAAATTCCCCAGTCCTGGTGGTTCTTCACAGCAATTAAACAGCAAATAAACACCCACTGAGGACATATCTGTGACTATAACATACACTAATATTATCTGTTAGGATGTATAATCACATTTCAATGATAAGTGTCTTATTAACACTTGCAAGAAATGTGTGACACTCTTTCTTAACTAAGAGCCCAGGAAATAGGAACTACCATCTTTGGGTTTTGTGCTTATAGCTGCCATCATTTCAGCCATGTCGGGCTGCCCTAGGCTTGCTTTCTAGCATGGTGTCAAGTCTGTCCCTTTTAAAACATGGCTTCTGAGATTACTGTTGGCTTTCATCTGCCTTCTGACATCAGATTCCTTCTCAGCCAATCAGCACTTAATAGAATCTTGAGGTTACCATGGAGCTGAGTAAACAAGTCTGGCTCAGTGTTCAGTTGAACTGCTTCAACGCATACACGTGACTTGTGCTTGTGAATCTCAATAACCCCTTTACCTTGTGAATACCAATAACCCGTTTACCATCCCTTTATCCAAATCCTATACCTCTACTTGTCTTCCTGCCTCCACAATGTCAGGTAGGAAAGAAACTAAAATGTTTATTTAATTGAAAGTCTCTCAAATAGGGAATCATCAAAATAAGGTGGGATTGGAAAGAAAGTATTGAAGGACAAGACTGTGCCCTAACTAAGGTCTGACCTTTCCTAGGGTTGTAACTTTGTCCTCCACCTTGACTTATCTACTTGCTGGCAGATTCTAGGGCTCTCTAGGGAATTGAGTCTTTAGGAGGAGGGGATAGAGAAGGAATCCAGATAGTTCTTGGGGCTGTTTCAACTGAAGCAGAGAGAGAACTGTGTATAGACACAGGAGAACTGAGGCCCAAGATGCTTTTCTTTTGATGACAGACTACAGAGTATTACACAATAGTACTTCAAAGATTAGCTGATCAACAGTAATGTTGAGATAAGGAGAGTCAATAAAACATCTTCCACTGTTCAATTAGCAACTTAGATTGACTAGTTTTTGTCAACTGGCTAGATGTATTTTCCTCCTACATGGTTTCACATTTGTGTTCTCTGAAGCTGTCAGGTGGAAACAAGTCTTTCCCTGACAAAAGGATAGTTTGTTACATTCACCTGCACACGAACAGCTGTGTCCACCCTGGTGATGCACACTGGGTTGAAGATGGGCACCTTACTAATGGAGGAGGTTTCCACTCAATTTTGGCAAATGGTTTAAGATAATTACATTCCTTGATTGTCATTACAAACAAACTCCTATTGTGAATAGCTAGAGTATGGTGGCATATACCTTTAATGTCCACCCTTGGGAACCAGAGGCATGAGAACCAATGTGAACATCAGAGTTTCTCTTGGACAGTAACTTCAAGAGAGTCACTCAGGGGCTATAAGCCGGTTCCTCGAGTAATAAAAGGAAATGAATTTTAAAAATTAGCATTCCCAGTAGTAGCTCTCTTACATCTGAAACCCACTAAGAAGGAAGGGTGGATCACAGGGCAGTAAGCAAACTGATACTCTTGAGAAGGCAAGCTAGGGACCATTTATAAAAAGATCACACCACCTTTACCTAGAGACAGTGAAGAAAATGAAAAAAATGGGGCAAGATTGCTGGAGAGGAGAATATGAAGAATAGATGAAAGGAGAAGACAGACCATAGGGGTGTTAGCCATGTGACACAGGAAGCTCACCACTGAATGCTCAAGGCAGACAAATGATATTAATAAATACATTTTCAAAGGAACACTGGCTAAAAATTACTGACTACATGGCAAACATTGAAGGATTTAATGAAATATAGGTCAAGAGTTCAGGAATGATGCTGAGGCTGGGACAGGATATGACTAGAACCACTAACTTATCAGGAAAAACACATTTCATGTTTAGATATTGTCTTCTGAGTCCCTAAACCCTGATGATGCTTTACAATTAGGAAATGAGCTTTCTATGCATATATTGTAGAACCAATTCTTAGTGCAATGTCTGGGCTCAAGAGTAAAATTCTAGCTCCCAGGTGGCATAGGCAGAAGGATTGATGGTAGTTTATCCACATTCTAGAAAGAATGATGAATTATAGGCAAACCCTGGCCATGAAGTCAAATTATTACTAAAAAGAATTAGAATTTTTTTTTGAGAACTTGTGTTTGGGGATTTTGTTTTACTCTGACCTTGAGCATACACAGGATCTGGAGAAATCATGTTGATCTAGATATTCTTTAGTATTAGAGATCAAACTAAAGCAAATTTCCCAGCTTTATACTCATTTACCTCACTAGACACAGTATAATCTTTGTAACAAGGAATTATAAATCTACGAAGATAAGACAGGAATCCATAAAGACACAGTTGTATATCACTAATAAACTTGTGCATCCCCAACAGGTAATTCTTGGGATAGAGGTACCAGTACAGTTTCTTGATACTATTCCACCTATTAGCCAATCAAAACCTGAATCATCTTGAGGTCCCTATGATAAGTACAAAGCTGTTTTCCCAAACTGTGTTCACATTGCCAACCTCACAATGTCTGGTATGGAAAGAAATGGGAACATTTCTTTAGCCGATATCCCCATATTTTGAGAAGTCCAGAAAGTATGGATGCATAGGGAATGTACTGAATGAGAATCTAGTGCCAAGTGTCAATTTTGGCCCTGATATATCTGAGATTATGATTTTGGACAGAGCATTCTCCCTTTCACTATAAGGATCTTCACATTTCATAGTAGCCAACCTAACAGGCTGACCTGTGAGCACAAGTAGATATAGAGTGCTTAAGAGAGCACAGTATAGAGACAGCACCCAGCTAATTCATGGGAATTTTTACAGAGAAGCAGGCAGTGGAGGCACATATTTTTAATGACAGTGCTTTGGAGGCAAATACAGGTGGATTTCTGAGTTCGAGGCCAGCCTGGTCTAAAGAGTGAGTTCCATGACAGTCAGGGCTACACACAGAAACCCTATCTGGAAAAAAAAAGAAAAAGGAAGCTACATTTGTTTGCAGATGTCCTGCAAAGGATCTGTGTAGGCCCAGTTCTTTCTGCTTCTCCCAGTTCATGCTAGCTTTGCTCAAGTGAATTGGAGGGCATTGTTCTTCTTTCATTTTGTCTGCTTTGACAGTATCTTGCCGTCATATTTCGCACAGTTCCCTAATGTATGAATGGGTCTGTGTAGGGAGATGGATGAACACACATCACAAAGGACTGTGCATTTCATTCTCTGTCTGTCTTTGTGTCTCTGTTTCTGTCACTCTCTCTGTCTCTGTCTCTTTGTCTCTCTGACTCTGTCTCTGTCTCTGTCTCTCTCTCTCTACCCCCATAATATATTGGTATGGAACTCTATATATATTCCCATTTGCTGCAGGAGGAAGCCTTTCTTATAATGGCTGAATAGGGAATTGATCAGTGGGATTAGAAGAATTGGACTGCTAGACTGTTTCTTTTATTTAATTGTTTAGAGCAGTAGCATTTGATTTTAAACTAGGTCTCTGGCCATCTACACTCTATGTTTTTGTCACCTAAGCAGTGTCTTGTATGGATTCTATCTAATTAATTGGGCCTTAAGTCAAATCAGACATTTCTATTATTATTCCTAGATGTTCTCTGACACTACTGCCCTAGCATATCTGGCAGGTAGAACTGCCCAATGAGACTGAATAACAGACTTTCAACAGAAAATACTGTAGGTCAAGGGTTTTGTGGCTGAATTGGTATTTGTTTCTCTTTTGGTGGCCAACAGAGAACTCTCCTACAACAAAGAAACTAGAACATAAGGGTAAAGGTTTGAAGCATGCATCTGCTCAACTTCAATTTCAATGTGCTGAGTAGGTATTGGCCTAAGCAGTTGAACTCTACTCTCAGTTAGCAAAGAGTAAACAGTTGTCTTAGCAACTGCCTGGGTTGTTTGTATATTTCCATGGGATGACCTTGCAGAACAACTCAAATGAATGCAATGCAGTCACTTTTCATGGAAGCCTTATTGGTGACAAAAAGTGGCCAGTACAGACTCTGTATCCCCCATCAGTAGAAATCACTAAGATTGCCTTCCTATAATTTAGGATTTCCAGTACACTGGGTTTCCATGTTATGCCTCAAATGCCACTGCAACTGAACCTATATCTCCCAGGATTCTCTTCCTTTCCCTTAGCTCCCTTCCTATTCCTCAAGGACTGTGTCCATTGTCTTTCACATAGGTCACCTGTAAAATCTAATCAATCTCTCACTTCCATGGAGATGCATGTATCCATCCTAGTTCATTTCTTCATATCCTATCTCTGGATGTATGGATTAAAGGTTGGTTAGTATCCTTTAGTGACTACTATCCAGATGTAAGTGAATACATATAATATGTATGTTTCTGGATCTTTGTTATGTCACTATGGATGTTTTTTTTTTTATTGCCAAAGTTTTTTCTGCAAATGTCATGATGTCATTATTTTTTAAAATATCTAATCTGCCACTATGTAAATGTATCACATTTTCCCTATAGGATCTTCTCAATCTAGGACCATGCTTTGGTTCTTGGAAATTGCCCAGTGAGATTAAATGACAAACTTTCAACAGTAATATCTTTGTTCAGCCTAGAGGTCTCTCTCCTTCTTCTTCCATTTCCTGATGATTTGAATGAGAACAGCCCCACAGACTTATATATTTGCATCATTAGTCTCCTGTAATGAACTGTATGGAAGGTCAGAAGGTACGGCCCAGTTGAAATTATGGTGCTTATTTTTAGAAGAATGAAACTTGGGGGACTGTAGGATGGGATGTGTCAATGGAAGTATATATTAGAGGAGGTAGGTCACTAGGGGAGACTCTTGGAGGAAGTGTTTCACTGGGGGTAGGTTTTGAGATTTAAGATACCAGTAACAGGACCTGAATGTAACTCTGTTTTTTTTCTTATGTCTGTCTCTGTCTCCATCTCTCTCTGTCAGTCTCTGTTTCTCTGTATCTCATTCTATCCTGTTTCTGTCTCCCTTTTTCTCTGTCTGTCTCTGTCTCTATCTCTCTGTCTATCTCTCTCAGTCTGTCTGTCTCTCTGTCTCTGTGTCCCTCTGTCTCTCTGCCTGCCTCTCTCTCTCTCTCTCTCTCTCTCTCTCTCTCTCTCTCTCTCTCTCTGTCTCTATCTCTGCCTCTGTACTCTTTGGTTTATTACAGAAAAACTCTGATACGACATCAGTGATTCTATCTGTAAAACTATAAGGAAGTCCCAATTAAATACTTGCTGTTCAAAGAAATTCCCCAGTCCTGGTGGTTCTTCACAGCAATTAAACAGCAAATAAACACCCACTGAGGACATATCTGTGACTATAACATACACTAATATTATCTGTTAGGATGTATAATCACATTTCAATGATAAGTGTCTTATTAACACTTGCAAGAAATGTGTGACACTCTTTCTTAACTAAGAGCCCAGGAAATAGGAACTACCATCTTTGGGTTTTGTGCTTATAGCTGCCATCATTTCAGCCATGTCGGGCTGCCCTAGGCTTGCTTTCTAGCATGGTGTCAAGTCTGTCCCTTTTAAAACATGGCTTCTGAGATTACTGTTGGCTTTCATCTGCCTTCTGACATCAGATTCCTTCTCAGCCAATCAGCACTTAATAGAATCTTGAGGTTACCATGGAGCTGAGTAAACAAGTCTGGCTCAGTGTTCAGTTGAACTGCTTCAACGCATACACGTGACTTGTGCTTGTGAATCTCAATAACCCCTTTACCTTGTGAATACCAATAACCCGTTTACCATCCCTTTATCCAAATCCTATACCTCTACTTGTCTTCCTGCCTCCACAATGTCAGGTAGGAAAGAAACTAAAATGTTTATTTAATTGAAAGTCTCTCAAATAGGGAATCATCAAAATAAGGTGGGATTGGAAAGAAAGTATTGAAGGACAAGACTGTGCCCTAACTAAGGTCTGACCTTTCCTAGGGTTGTAACTTTGTCCTCCACCTTGACTTATCTACTTGCTGGCAGATTCTAGGGCTCTCTAGGGAATTGAGTCTTTAGGAGGAGGGGATAGAGAAGGAATCCAGATAGTTCTTGGGGCTGTTTCAACTGAAGCAGAGAGAGAACTGTGTATAGACACAGGAGAACTGAGGCCCAAGATGCTTTTCTTTTGATGACAGACTACAGAGTATTACACAATAGTACTTCAAAGATTAGCTGATCAACAGTAATGTTGAGATAAGGAGAGTCAATAAAACATCTTCCACTGTTCAATTAGCAACTTAGATTGACTAGTTTTTGTCAACTGGCTAGATGTATTTTCCTCCTACATGGTTTCACATTTGTGTTCTCTGAAGCTGTCAGGTGGAAACAAGTCTTTCCCTGACAAAAGGATAGTTTGTTACATTCACCTGCACACGAACAGCTGTGTCCACCCTGGTGATGCACACTGGGTTGAAGATGGGCACCTTACTAATGGAGGAGGTTTCCACTCAATTTTGGCAAATGGTTTAAGATAATTACATTCCTTGATTGTCATTACAAACAAACTCCTATTGTGAATAGCTAGAGTATGGTGGCATATACCTTTAATGTCCACCCTTGGGAACCAGAGGCATGAGAACCAATGTGAACATCAGAGTTTCTCTTGGACAGTAACTTCAAGAGAGTCACTCAGGGGCTATAAGCCGGTTCCTCGAGTAATAAAAGGAAATGAATTTTAAAAATTAGCATTCCCAGTAGTAGCTCTCTTACATCTGAAACCCACTAAGAAGGAAGGGTGGATCACAGGGCAGTAAGCAAACTGATACTCTTGAGAAGGCAAGCTAGGGACCATTTATAAAAAGATCACACCACCTTTACCTAGAGACAGTGAAGAAAATGAAAAAAATGGGGCAAGATTGCTGGAGAGGAGAATATGAAGAATAGATGAAAGGAGAAGACAGACCATAGGGGTGTTAGCCATGTGACACAGGAAGCTCACCACTGAATGCTCAAGGCAGACAAATGATATTAATAAATACATTTTCAAAGGAACACTGGCTAAAAATTACTGACTACATGGCAAACATTGAAGGATTTAATGAAATATAGGTCAAGAGTTCAGGAATGATGCTGAGGCTGGGACAGGATATGACTAGAACCACTAACTTATCAGGAAAAACACATTTCATGTTTAGATATTGTCTTCTGAGTCCCTAAACCCTGATGATGCTTTACAATTAGGAAATGAGCTTTCTATGCATATATTGTAGAACCAATTCTTAGTGCAATGTCTGGGCTCAAGAGTAAAATTCTAGCTCCCAGGTGGCATAGGCAGAAGGATTGATGGTAGTTTATCCACATTCTAGAAAGAATGATGAATTATAGGCAAACCCTGGCCATGAAGTCAAATTATTACTAAAAAGAATTAGAATTTTTTTTTGAGAACTTGTGTTTGGGGATTTTGTTTTACTCTGACCTTGAGCATACACAGGATCTGGAGAAATCATGTTGATCTAGATATTCTTTAGTATTAGAGATCAAACTAAAGCAAATTTCCCAGCTTTATACTCATTTACCTCACTAGACACAGTATAATCTTTGTAACAAGGAATTATAAATCTACGAAGATAAGACAGGAATCCATAAAGACACAGTTGTATATCACTAATAAACTTGTGCCTCCCCAACAGGTAATTCTTGGGATAGAGGTACCAGTACAGTTTCTTGATACTATTCCACCTATTAGCCAATCAAAACCTGAATCATCTTGAGGTCCCTATGATAAGTACAAAGCTGTTTTCCCAAACTGTGTTCACATTGCCAACCTCACAATGTCTGGTATGGAAAGAAATGGGAACATTTCTTTAGCCGATATCCCCATATTTTGAGAAGTCCAGAAAGTATGGATGCATAGGGAATGTACTGAATGAGAATCTAGTGCCAAGTGTCAATTTTGGCCCTGATATATCTGAGATTATGATTTTGGACAGAGCATTCTCCCTTTCACTATAAGGATCTTCACATTTCATAGTAGCCAACCTAACAGGCTGACCTGTGAGCACAAGTAGATATAGAGTGCTTAAGAGAGCACAGTATAGAGACAGCACCCAGCTAATTCATGGGAATTTTTACAGAGAAGCAGGCAGTGGAGGCACATATTTTTAATGACAGTGCTTTGGAGGCAAATACAGGTGGATTTCTGAGTTCGAGGCCAGCCTGGTCTAAAGAGTGAGTTCCATGACAGTCAGGGCTACACACAGAAACCCTATCTGGAAAAAAAAAGAAAAAGGAAGCTACATTTGTTTGCAGATGTCCTGCAAAGGATCTGTGTAGGCCCAGTTCTTTCTGCTTCTCCCAGTTCATGCTAGCTTTGCTCAAGTGAATTGGAGGGCATTGTTCTTCTTTCATTTTGTCTGCTTTGACAGTATCTTGCCGTCATATTTCGCACAGTTCCCTAATGTATGAATGGGTCTGTGTAGGGAGATGGATGAACACACATCACAAAGGACTGTGCATTTCATTCTCTGTCTGTCTTTGTGTCTCTGTTTCTGTCACTCTCTCTGTCTCTGTCTCTTTGTCTCTCTGACTCTGTCTCTGTCTCTGTCTCTCTCTCTCTACCCCCATAATATATTGGTATGGAACTCTATATATATTCCCATTTGCTGCAGGAGGAAGCCTTTCTTATAATGGCTGAATAGGGAATTGATCAGTGGGATTAGAAGAATTGGACTGCTAGACTGTTTCTTTTATTTAATTGTTTAGAGCAGTAGCATTTGATTTTAAACTAGGTCTCTGGCCATCTACACTCTATGTTTTTGTCACCTAAGCAGTGTCTTGTATGGATTCTATCTAATTAATTGGGCCTTAAGTCAAATCAGACATTTCTATTATTATTCCTAGATGTTCTCTGACACTACTGCCCTAGCATATCTGGCAGGTAGAACTGCCCAATGAGACTGAATAACAGACTTTCAACAGAAAATACTGTAGGTCAAGGGTTTTGTGGCTGAATTGGTATTTGTTTCTCTTTTGGTGGCCAACAGAGAACTCTCCTACAACAAAGAAACTAGAACATAAGGGTAAAGGTTTGAAGCATGCATCTGCTCAACTTCAATTTCAATGTGCTGAGTAGGTATTGGCCTAAGCAGTTGAACTCTACTCTCAGTTAGCAAAGAGTAAACAGTTGTCTTAGCAACTGCCTGGGTTGTTTGTATATTTCCATGGGATGACCTTGCAGAACAACTCAAATGAATGCAATGCAGTCACTTTTCATGGAAGCCTTATTGGTGACAAAAAGTGGCCAGTACAGACTCTGTATCCCCCATCAGTAGAAATCACTAAGATTGCCTTCCTATAATTTAGGATTTCCAGTACACTGGGTTTCCATGTTATGCCTCAAATGCCACTGCAACTGAACCTATATCTCCCAGGATTCTCTTCCTTTCCCTTAGCTCCCTTCCTATTCCTCAAGGACTGTGTCCATTGTCTTTCACATAGGTCACCTGTAAAATCTAATCAATCTCTCACTTCCATGGAGATGCATGTATCCATCCTAGTTCATTTCTTCATATCCTATCTCTGGATGTATGGATTAAAGGTTGGTTAGTATCCTTTAGTGACTACTATCCAGATGTAAGTGAATACATATAATATGTATGTTTCTGGATCTTTGTTATGTCACTATGGATGTTTTTTTTTTTTATTGCCAAAGTTTTTTCTGCAAATGTCATGATGTCATTATTTTTTAAAATATCTAATCTGCCACTATGTAAATGTATCACATTTTCCCTATAGGATCTTCTCAATCTAGGACCATGCTTTGGTTCTTGGAAATTGCCCAGTGAGATTAAATGACAAACTTTCAACAGTAATATCTTTGTTCAGCCTAGAGGTCTCTCTCCTTCTTCTTCCATTTCCTGATGATTTGAATGAGAACAGCCCCACAGACTTATATATTTGCATCATTAGTCTCCTGTAATGAACTGTATGGAAGGTCAGAAGGTATGGCCCAGTTGAAATTATGGTGCTTATTTTTAGAAGAATGAAACTTGGGGGACTGTAGGATGGGATGTGTCAATGGAAGTATATATTAGAGGAGGTAGGTCACTAGGGGAGACTCTTGGAGGAAGTGTTTCACTGGGGGTAGGTTTTGAGATTTAAGATACCAGTAACAGGACCTGAATGTAACTCTGTTTTTTTTCTTATGTCTGTCTCTGTCTCCATCTCTCTCTGTCAGTCTCTGTTTCTCTGTATCTCATTCTATCCTGTTTCTGTCTCCCTTTTTCTCTGTCTGTCTCTGTCTCTATCTCTCTGTCTATCTCTCTCAGTCTGTCTGTCTCTCTGTCTCTGTGTCCCTCTGTCTCTCTGCCTGCCTCTCTCTCTCTCTCTCTCTCTCTCTCTCTCTCTCTCTCTCTGTCTCTATCTCTGCCTCTGTACTCTTTGGTTTATTACAGAAAAACTCTGATACGACATCAGTGATTCTATCTGTAAAACTATAAGGAAGTCCCAATTAAATACTTGCTGTTCAAAGAAATTCCCCAGTCCTGGTGGTTCTTCACAGCAATTAAACAGCAAATAAACACCCACTGAGGACATATCTGTGACTATAACATACACTAATATTATCTGTTAGGATGTATAATCACATTTCAATGATAAGTGTCTTATTAACACTTGCAAGAAATGTGTGACACTCTTTCTTAACTAAGAGCCCAGGAAATAGGAACTACCATCTTTGGGTTTTGTGCTTATAGCTGCCATCATTTCAGCCATGTCGGGCTGCCCTAGGCTTGCTTTCTAGCATGGTGTCAAGTCTGTCCCTTTTAAAACATGGCTTCTGAGATTACTGTTGGCTTTCATCTGCCTTCTGACATCAGATTCCTTCTCAGCCAATCAGCACTTAATAGAATCTTGAGGTTACCATGGAGCTGAGTAAACAAGTCTGGCTCAGTGTTCAGTTGAACTGCTTCAACGCATACACGTGACTTGTGCTTGTGAATCTCAATAACCCCTTTACCTTGTGAATACCAATAACCCGTTTACCATCCCTTTATCCAAATCCTATACCTCTACTTGTCTTCCTGCCTCCACAATGTCAGGTAGGAAAGAAACTAAAATGTTTATTTAATTGAAAGTCTCTCAAATAGGGAATCATCAAAATAAGGTGGGATTGGAAAGAAAGTATTGAAGGACAAGACTGTGCCCTAACTAAGGTCTGACCTTTCCTAGGGTTGTAACTTTGTCCTCCACCTTGACTTATCTACTTGCTGGCAGATTCTAGGGCTCTCTAGGGAATTGAGTCTTTAGGAGGAGGGGATAGAGAAGGAATCCAGATAGTTCTTGGGGCTGTTTCAACTGAAGCAGAGAGAGAACTGTGTATAGACACAGGAGAACTGAGGCCCAAGATGCTTTTCTTTTGATGACAGACTACAGAGTATTACACAATAGTACTTCAAAGATTAGCTGATCAACAGTAATGTTGAGATAAGGAGAGTCAATAAAACATCTTCCACTGTTCAATTAGCAACTTAGATTGACTAGTTTTTGTCAACTGGCTAGATGTATTTTCCTCCTACATGGTTTCACATTTGTGTTCTCTGAAGCTGTCAGGTGGAAACAAGTCTTTCCCTGACAAAAGGATAGTTTGTTACATTCACCTGCACACGAACAGCTGTGTCCACCCTGGTGATGCACACTGGGTTGAAGATGGGCACCTTACTAATGGAGGAGGTTTCCACTCAATTTTGGCAAATGGTTTAAGATAATTACATTCCTTGATTGTCATTACAAACAAACTCCTATTGTGAATAGCTAGAGTATGGTGGCATATACCTTTAATGTCCACCCTTGGGAACCAGAGGCATGAGAACCAATGTGAACATCAGAGTTTCTCTTGGACAGTAACTTCAAGAGAGTCACTCAGGGGCTATAAGCCGGTTCCTCGAGTAATAAAAGGAAATGAATTTTAAAAATTAGCATTCCCAGTAGTAGCTCTCTTACATCTGAAACCCACTAAGAAGGAAGGGTGGATCACAGGGCAGTAAGCAAACTGATACTCTTGAGAAGGCAAGCTAGGGACCATTTATAAAAAGATCACACCACCTTTACCTAGAGACAGTGAAGAAAATGAAAAAAATGGGGCAAGATTGCTGGAGAGGAGAATATGAAGAATAGATGAAAGGAGAAGACAGACCATAGGGGTGTTAGCCATGTGACACAGGAAGCTCACCACTGAATGCTCAAGGCAGACAAATGATATTAATAAATACATTTTCAAAGGAACACTGGCTAAAAATTACTGACTACATGGCAAACATTGAAGGATTTAATGAAATATAGGTCAAGAGTTCAGGAATGATGCTGAGGCTGGGACAGGATATGACTAGAACCACTAACTTATCAGGAAAAACACATTTCATGTTTAGATATTGTCTTCTGAGTCCCTAAACCCTGATGATGCTTTACAATTAGGAAATGAGCTTTCTATGCATATATTGTAGAACCAATTCTTAGTGCAATGTCTGGGCTCAAGAGTAAAATTCTAGCTCCCAGGTGGCATAGGCAGAAGGATTGATGGTAGTTTATCCACATTCTAGAAAGAATGATGAATTATAGGCAAACCCTGGCCATGAAGTCAAATTATTACTAAAAAGAATTAGAATTTTTTTTTGAGAACTTGTGTTTGGGGATTTTGTTTTACTCTGACCTTGAGCATACACAGGATCTGGAGAAATCATGTTGATCTAGATATTCTTTAGTATTAGAGATCAAACTAAAGCAAATTTCCCAGCTTTATACTCATTTACCTCACTAGACACAGTATAATCTTTGTAACAAGGAATTATAAATCTACGAAGATAAGACAGGAATCCATAAAGACACAGTTGTATATCACTAATAAACTTGTGCCTCCCCAACTAGTAATTCTTGGGATAGAGTACCAGTACAGTTTCATGATACTATTCCACCTATTAGCCAATCAAAACCTGAATCATCTTGAGGTCCCTATGATAAGTACAAAGCTGTTTTCCCAAACTGTGTTCACATTGCCAACCTCACAATGTCTGGTATGGAAAGAAATGGGAACATTTCTTTAGCCGATATCCCCATATTTTGAGAAGTCCAGAAAGTATGGATGCATAGGGAATGTACTGAATGAGAATCTAGTGCCAAGTGTCAATTTTGGCCCTGATATATCTGAGATTATGATTTTGGACAGAGCATTCTCCCTTTCACTATAAGGATCTTCACATTTCATAGTAGCCAACCTAACAGGCTGACCTGTGAGCACAAGTAGATATAGAGTGCTTAAGAGAGCACAGTATAGAGACAGCACCCAGCTAATTCATGGGAATTTTTACAGAGAAGCAGGCAGTGGAGGCACATATTTTTAATGACAGTGCTTTGGAGGCAAATACAGGTGGATTTCTGAGTTCGAGGCCAGCCTGGTCTAAAGAGTGAGTTCCATGACAGTCAGGGCTACACACAGAAACCCTATCTGGAAAAAAAAAGAAAAAGGAAGCTACATTTGTTTGCAGATGTCCTGCAAAGGATCTGTGTAGGCCCAGTTCTTTCTGCTTCTCCCAGTTCATGCTAGCTTTGCTCAAGTGAATTGGAGGGCATTGTTCTTCTTTCATTTTGTCTGCTTTGACAGTATCTTGCCGTCATATTTCGCACAGTTCCCTAATGTATGAATGGGTCTGTGTAGGGAGATGGATGAACACACATCACAAAGGACTGTGCATTTCATTCTCTGTCTGTCTTTGTGTCTCTGTTTCTGTCACTCTCTCTGTCTCTGTCTCTTTGTCTCTCTGACTCTGTCTCTGTCTCTGTCTCTCTCTCTCTACCCCCATAATATATTGGTATGGAACTCTATATATATTCCCATTTGCTGCAGGAGGAAGCCTTTCTTATAATGGCTGAATAGGGAATTGATCAGTGGGATTAGAAGAATTGGACTGCTAGACTGTTTCTTTTATTTAATTGTTTAGAGCAGTAGCATTTGATTTTAAACTAGGTCTCTGGCCATCTACACTCTATGTTTTTGTCACCTAAGCAGTGTCTTGTATGGATTCTATCTAATTAATTGGGCCTTAAGTCAAATCAGACATTTCTATTATTATTCCTAGATGTTCTCTGACACTACTGCCCTAGCATATCTGGCAGGTAGAACTGCCCAATGAGACTGAATAACAGACTTTCAACAGAAAATACTGTAGGTCAAGGGTTTTGTGGCTGAATTGGTATTTGTTTCTCTTTTGGTGGCCAACAGAGAACTCTCCTACAACAAAGAAACTAGAACATAAGGGTAAAGGTTTGAAGCATGCATCTGCTCAACTTCAATTTCAATGTGCTGAGTAGGTATTGGCCTAAGCAGTTGAACTCTACTCTCAGTTAGCAAAGAGTAAACAGTTGTCTTAGCAACTGCCTGGGTTGTTTGTATATTTCCATGGGATGACCTTGCAGAACAACTCAAATGAATGCAATGCAGTCACTTTTCATGGAAGCCTTATTGGTGACAAAAAGTGGCCAGTACAGACTCTGTATCCCCCATCAGTAGAAATCACTAAGATTGCCTTCCTATAATTTAGGATTTCCAGTACACTGGGTTTCCATGTTATGCCTCAAATGCCACTGCAACTGAACCTATATCTCCCAGGATTCTCTTCCTTTCCCTTAGCTCCCTTCCTATTCCTCAAGGACTGTGTCCATTGTCTTTCACATAGGTCACCTGTAAAATCTAATCAATCTCTCACTTCCATGGAGATGCATGTATCCATCCTAGTTCATTTCTTCATATCCTATCTCTGGATGTATGGATTAAAGGTTGGTTAGTATCCTTTAGTGACTACTATCCAGATGTAAGTGAATACATATAATATGTATGTTTCTGGATCTTTGTTATGTCACTATGGATGTTTTTTTTTTTTATTGCCAAAGTTTTTTCTGCAAATGTCATGATGTCATTATTTTTTAAAATATCTAATCTGCCACTATGTAAATGTATCACATTTTCCCTATAGGATCTTCTCAATCTAGGACCATGCTTTGGTTCTTGGAAATTGCCCAGTGAGATTAAATGACAAACTTTCAACAGTAATATCTTTGTTCAGCCTAGAGGTCTCTCTCCTTCTTCTTCCATTTCCTGATGATTTGAATGAGAACAGCCCCACAGACTTATATATTTGCATCATTAGTCTCCTGTAATGAACTGTATGGAAGGTCAGAAGGTATGGCCCAGTTGAAATTATGGTGCTTATTTTTAGAAGAATGAAACTTGGGGGACTGTAGGATGGGATGTGTCAATGGAAGTATATATTAGAGGAGGTAGGTCACTAGGGGAGACTCTTGGAGGAAGTGTTTCACTGGGGGTAGGTTTTGAGATTTAAGATACCAGTAACAGGACCTGAATGTAACTCTGTTTTTTTTCTTATGTCTGTCTCTGTCTCCATCTCTCTCTGTCAGTCTCTGTTTCTCTGTATCTCATTCTATCCTGTTTCTGTCTCCCTTTTTCTCTGTCTGTCTCTGTCTCTATCTCTCTGTCTATCTCTCTCAGTCTGTCTGTCTCTCTGTCTCTGTGTCCCTCTGTCTCTCTGCCTGCCTCTCTCTCTCTCTCTCTCTCTCTCTCTCTCTCTCTCTCTCTCTCTCTCTCTCTATCTCTCTCTCTGTCTCTATCTCTGCCTCTGTACTCTTTGGTTTATTACAGAAAAACTCTGATACGACATCAGTGATTCTATCTGTAAAACTATAAGGAAGTCCCAATTAAATACTTGCTGTTCAAAGAAATTCCCCAGTCCTGGTGGTTCTTCACAGCAATTAAACAGCAAATAAACACCCACTGAGGACATATCTGTGACTATAACATACACTAATATTATCTGTTAGGATGTATAATCACATTTCAATGATAAGTGTCTTATTAACACTTGCAAGAAATGTGTGACACTCTTTCTTAACTAAGAGCCCAGGAAATAGGAACTACCATCTTTGGGTTTTGTGCTTATAGCTGCCATCATTTCAGCCATGTCGGGCTGCCCTAGGCTTGCTTTCTAGCATGGTGTCAAGTCTGTCCCTTTTAAAACATGGCTTCTGAGATTACTGTTGGCTTTCATCTGCCTTCTGACATCAGATTCCTTCTCAGCCAATCAGCACTTAATAGAATCTTGAGGTTACCATGGAGCTGAGTAAACAAGTCTGGCTCAGTGTTCAGTTGAACTGCTTCAACGCATACACGTGACTTGTGCTTGTGAATCTCAATAACCCCTTTACCTTGTGAATACCAATAACCCGTTTACCATCCCTTTATCCAAATCCTATACCTCTACTTGTCTTCCTGCCTCCACAATGTCAGGTAGGAAAGAAACTAAAATGTTTATTTAATTGAAAGTCTCTCAAATAGGGAATCATCAAAATAAGGTGGGATTGGAAAGAAAGTATTGAAGGACAAGACTGTGCCCTAACTAAGGTCTGACCTTTCCTAGGGTTGTAACTTTGTCCTCCACCTTGACTTATCTACTTGCTGGCAGATTCTAGGGCTCTCTAGGGAATTGAGTCTTTAGGAGGAGGGGATAGAGAAGGAATCCAGATAGTTCTTGGGGCTGTTTCAACTGAAGCAGAGAGAGAACTGTGTATAGACACAGGAGAACTGAGGCCCAAGATGCTTTTCTTTTGATGACAGACTACAGAGTATTACACAATAGTACTTCAAAGATTAGCTGATCAACAGTAATGTTGAGATAAGGAGAGTCAATAAAACATCTTCCACTGTTCAATTAGCAACTTAGATTGACTAGTTTTTGTCAACTGGCTAGATGTATTTTCCTCCTACATGGTTTCACATTTGTGTTCTCTGAAGCTGTCAGGTGGAAACAAGTCTTTCCCTGACAAAAGGATAGTTTGTTACATTCACCTGCACACGAACAGCTGTGTCCACCCTGGTGATGCACACTGGGTTGAAGATGGGCACCTTACTAATGGAGGAGGTTTCCACTCAATTTTGGCAAATGGTTTAAGATAATTACATTCCTTGATTGTCATTACAAACAAACTCCTATTGTGAATAGCTAGAGTATGGTGGCATATACCTTTAATGTCCACCCTTGGGAACCAGAGGCATGAGAACCAATGTGAACATCAGAGTTTCTCTTGGACAGTAACTTCAAGAGAGTCACTCAGGGGCTATAAGCCGGTTCCTCGAGTAATAAAAGGAAATGAATTTTAAAAATTAGCATTCCCAGTAGTAGCTCTCTTACATCTGAAACCCACTAAGAAGGAAGGGTGGATCACAGGGCAGTAAGCAAACTGATACTCTTGAGAAGGCAAGCTAGGGACCATTTATAAAAAGATCACACCACCTTTACCTAGAGACAGTGAAGAAAATGAAAAAAATGGGGCAAGATTGCTGGAGAGGAGAATATGAAGAATAGATGAAAGGAGAAGACAGACCATAGGGGTGTTAGCCATGTGACACAGGAAGCTCACCACTGAATGCTCAAGGCAGACAAATGATATTAATAAATACATTTTCAAAGGAACACTGGCTAAAAATTACTGACTACATGGCAAACATTGAAGGATTTAATGAAATATAGGTCAAGAGTTCAGGAATGATGCTGAGGCTGGGACAGGATATGACTAGAACCACTAACTTATCAGGAAAAACACATTTCATGTTTAGATATTGTCTTCTGAGTCCCTAAACCCTGATGATGCTTTACAATTAGGAAATGAGCTTTCTATGCATATATTGTAGAACCAATTCTTAGTGCAATGTCTGGGCTCAAGAGTAAAATTCTAGCTCCCAGGTGGCATAGGCAGAAGGATTGATGGTAGTTTATCCACATTCTAGAAAGAATGATGAATTATAGGCAAACCCTGGCCATGAAGTCAAATTATTACTAAAAAGAATTAGAATTTTTTTTTGAGAACTTGTGTTTGGGGATTTTGTTTTACTCTGACCTTGAGCATACACAGGATCTGGAGAAATCATGTTGATCTAGATATTCTTTAGTATTAGAGATCAAACTAAAGCAAATTTCCCAGCTTTATACTCATTTACCTCACTAGACACAGTATAATCTTTGTAACAAGGAATTATAAATCTACGAAGATAAGACAGGAATCCATAAAGACACAGTTGTATATCACTAATAAACTTGTGCATCCCCAACAGGTAATTCTTGGGATAGAGGTACCAGTACAGTTTCTTGATACTATTCCACCTATTAGCCAATCAAAACCTGAATCATCTTGAGGTCCCTATGATAAGTACAAAGCTGTTTTCCCAAACTGTGTTCACATTGCCAACCTCACAATGTCTGGTATGGAAAGAAATGGGAACATTTCTTTAGCCGATATCCCCATATTTTGAGAAGTCCAGAAAGTATGGATGCATAGGGAATGTACTGAATGAGAATCTAGTGCCAAGTGTCAATTTTGGCCCTGATATATCTGAGATTATGATTTTGGACAGAGCATTCTCCCTTTCACTATAAGGATCTTCACATTTCATAGTAGCCAACCTAACAGGCTGACCTGTGAGCACAAGTAGATATAGAGTGCTTAAGAGAGCACAGTATAGAGACAGCACCCAGCTAATTCATGGGAATTTTTACAGAGAAGCAGGCAGTGGAGGCACATATTTTTAATGACAGTGCTTTGGAGGCAAATACAGGTGGATTTCTGAGTTCGAGGCCAGCCTGGTCTAAAGAGTGAGTTCCATGACAGTCAGGGCTACACACAGAAACCCTATCTGGAAAAAAAAAGAAAAAGGAAGCTACATTTGTTTGCAGATGTCCTGCAAAGGATCTGTGTAGGCCCAGTTCTTTCTGCTTCTCCCAGTTCATGCTAGCTTTGCTCAAGTGAATTGGAGGGCATTGTTCTTCTTTCATTTTGTCTGCTTTGACAGTATCTTGCCGTCATATTTCGCACAGTTCCCTAATGTATGAATGGGTCTGTGTAGGGAGATGGATGAACACACATCACAAAGGACTGTGCATTTCATTCTCTGTCTGTCTTTGTGTCTCTGTTTCTGTCACTCTCTCTGTCTCTGTCTCTTTGTCTCTCTGACTCTGTCTCTGTCTCTGTCTCTCTCTCTCTACCCCCATAATATATTGGTATGGAACTCTATATATATTCCCATTTGCTGCAGGAGGAAGCCTTTCTTATAATGGCTGAATAGGGAATTGATCAGTGGGATTAGAAGAATTGGACTGCTAGACTGTTTCTTTTATTTAATTGTTTAGAGCAGTAGCATTTGATTTTAAACTAGGTCTCTGGCCATCTACACTCTATGTTTTTGTCACCTAAGCAGTGTCTTGTATGGATTCTATCTAATTAATTGGGCCTTAAGTCAAATCAGACATTTCTATTATTATTCCTAGATGTTCTCTGACACTACTGCCCTAGCATATCTGGCAGGTAGAACTGCCCAATGAGACTGAATAACAGACTTTCAACAGAAAATACTGTAGGTCAAGGGTTTTGTGGCTGAATTGGTATTTGTTTCTCTTTTGGTGGCCAACAGAGAACTCTCCTACAACAAAGAAACTAGAACATAAGGGTAAAGGTTTGAAGCATGCATCTGCTCAACTTCAATTTCAATGTGCTGAGTAGGTATTGGCCTAAGCAGTTGAACTCTACTCTCAGTTAGCAAAGAGTAAACAGTTGTCTTAGCAACTGCCTGGGTTGTTTGTATATTTCCATGGGATGACCTTGCAGAACAACTCAAATGAATGCAATGCAGTCACTTTTCATGGAAGCCTTATTGGTGACAAAAAGTGGCCAGTACAGACTCTGTATCCCCCATCAGTAGAAATCACTAAGATTGCCTTCCTATAATTTAGGATTTCCAGTACACTGGGTTTCCATGTTATGCCTCAAATGCCACTGCAACTGAACCTATATCTCCCAGGATTCTCTTCCTTTCCCTTAGCTCCCTTCCTATTCCTCAAGGACTGTGTCCATTGTCTTTCACATAGGTCACCTGTAAAATCTAATCAATCTCTCACTTCCATGGAGATGCATGTATCCATCCTAGTTCATTTCTTCATATCCTATCTCTGGATGTATGGATTAAAGGTTGGTTAGTATCCTTTAGTGACTACTATCCAGATGTAAGTGAATACATATAATATGTATGTTTCTGGATCTTTGTTATGTCACTATGGATGTTTTTTTTTTTATTGCCAAAGTTTTTTCTGCAAATGTCATGATGTCATTATTTTTTAAAATATCTAATCTGCCACTATGTAAATGTATCACATTTTCCCTATAGGATCTTCTCAATCTAGGACCATGCTTTGGTTCTTGGAAATTGCCCAGTGAGATTAAATGACAAACTTTCAACAGTAATATCTTTGTTCAGCCTAGAGGTCTCTCTCCTTCTTCTTCCATTTCCTGATGATTTGAATGAGAACAGCCCCACAGACTTATATATTTGCATCATTAGTCTCCTGTAATGAACTGTATGGAAGGTCAGAAGGTACGGCCCAGTTGAAATTATGGTGCTTATTTTTAGAAGAATGAAACTTGGGGGACTGTAGGATGGGATGTGTCAATGGAAGTATATATTAGAGGAGGTAGGTCACTAGGGGAGACTCTTGGAGGAAGTGTTTCACTGGGGGTAGGTTTTGAGATTTAAGATACCAGTAACAGGACCTGAATGTAACTCTGTTTTTTTTCTTATGTCTGTCTCTGTCTCCATCTCTCTCTGTCAGTCTCTGTTTCTCTGTATCTCATTCTATCCTGTTTCTGTCTCCCTTTTTCTCTGTCTGTCTCTGTCTCTATCTCTCTGTCTATCTCTCTCAGTCTGTCTGTCTCTCTGTCTCTGTGTCCCTCTGTCTCTCTGCCTGCCTCTCTCTCTCTCTCTCTCTCTCTCTCTCTCTCTCTCTCTCTCTCTCTGTCTCTATCTCTGCCTCTGTACTCTTTGGTTTATTACAGAAAAACTCTGATACGACATCAGTGATTCTATCTGTAAAACTATAAGGAAGTCCCAATTAAATACTTGCTGTTCAAAGAAATTCCCCAGTCCTGGTGGTTCTTCACAGCAATTAAACAGCAAATAAACACCCACTGAGGACATATCTGTGACTATAACATACACTAATATTATCTGTTAGGATGTATAATCACATTTCAATGATAAGTGTCTTATTAACACTTGCAAGAAATGTGTGACACTCTTTCTTAACTAAGAGCCCAGGAAATAGGAACTACCATCTTTGGGTTTTGTGCTTATAGCTGCCATCATTTCAGCCATGTCGGGCTGCCCTAGGCTTGCTTTCTAGCATGGTGTCAAGTCTGTCCCTTTTAAAACATGGCTTCTGAGATTACTGTTGGCTTTCATCTGCCTTCTGACATCAGATTCCTTCTCAGCCAATCAGCACTTAATAGAATCTTGAGGTTACCATGGAGCTGAGTAAACAAGTCTGGCTCAGTGTTCAGTTGAACTGCTTCAACGCATACACGTGACTTGTGCTTGTGAATCTCAATAACCCCTTTACCTTGTGAATACCAATAACCCGTTTACCATCCCTTTATCCAAATCCTATACCTCTACTTGTCTTCCTGCCTCCACAATGTCAGGTAGGAAAGAAACTAAAATGTTTATTTAATTGAAAGTCTCTCAAATAGGGAATCATCAAAATAAGGTGGGATTGGAAAGAAAGTATTGAAGGACAAGACTGTGCCCTAACTAAGGTCTTGGATCTGACCTTTCCTAGGGTTGTAACTTTGTCCTCCACCTTGACTTATCTACTTGCTGGCAGATTCTAGGGCTCTCTAGGGAATTGAGTCTTTAGGAGGAGGGGATAGAGAAGGAATCCAGATAGTTCTTGGGGCTGTTTCAACTGAAGCAGAGAGAGAACTGTGTATAGACACAGGAGAACTGAGGCCCAAGTTGGTTTTCTTTTGATGACAGACTACAGAGTATTACACAATAGTACTTCAAAGATTACCTGATCAACAGTAATGTTGAGATAAGGAGATACAATAAAACATCTTCCACTGTTCAATTAGCAACTTAGATTGACTAGTTTTTGTCAACTGGCTAGATGTATTTTCCTCCTACATGGTTTCACATTTGTGTTCTCTGAAGCTGTCAGGTGGAAACAAGTCTTTCCCTGACAAAAGGATAGTTTGTTACATTCACCTGCACACGAACAGCTGTGTCCACCCTGGTGATGCACACTGGGTTGAAGATGGGCACCATACTAATGGAGGAGGTTTCCACTCAATTTTGGCAAATGGTTTAAGATAATTACATTCCTTGATTGTCATTACAAACAAACTCCTATTGTGAATAGCTAGAGTATGGTGGCATATACCTTTAATGTCCACCCTTGGGAACCAGAGGCATGAGAACCAATGTGAACATCAGAGTTTCTCTTGGACAGTAACTTCAAGAGAGTCACTCAGGGGCTATAAGCCGGTTCCTCGAGTAATAAAAGGAAATGAATTTTAAAAATTAGCATTCCCAGTAGTAGCTATCTTACATCTGACACCCACTAAGAAGGAAGGATGGATCACAGGGCAGTAAGCAAACTGATACTCTTGAGAAGGCAAGCTAGGGACCATTTATAAAAAGATCACACCACCTTTACCTAGAGACAGTGAAGAAAATGAAAAAAATGGGGCAAGATTGCTGGAGAGGAGAATATGAAGAATAGATGATGAAAGGAGAAGACAGACCATAGGGGTGTTAGCCATGTGACACAGGAAGCTCACCACTGAATGCTCAAGGCAGACAAATGATATTAATAAATACATTTACAAAGGAACACTGGCTAAAAATTTCTGAGTACATGGCAAACATTGAAAGATTTAATGAAATATAGGTCAAGAGTTCAGGAATGATGCTCAGGCTGGGACAGGATATGACTAGAACCACTAACTTATCAGGAAAAACACATTTCATGTTTAGATATTGTCTTCTGAGTCCCTAAACCCTGATGATGCTTTACAATTAGGAAATGAGCTTTCTATGCATATATTGTAGAACCAATTCTTAGTGCAATGTCTGGGCTCAAGAGTAAAATTCTTGCTCCCAGGTGGCATAGGCAGAATGATTGATGGTAGTTTATCCACATTCTAGAAAGAATGATGAATTATAGGCAAACCCTGGCCATGAAGTCAAATTATTACTAAAAAGAATTAGAATATTTTTTGAGAACTTCTGTTTGGAAATTTTGTTTTACTCTGACCTTGAGCATACACAGGATCTGGAGAAATCATGTTGATCTAGATATTCTTTAGTATTAGAGATCAAACTAAAGCAAATTTCCCAGCTTTATACTCATTTACCTCACTAGACACAGTATAATCTTTGTAACAAGGAATTATAAATCTACGAAGATAAGACAGGAATCCATAAAGACACAGTTGTATATCACTAATAAACTTGTGCCTCCCCAACTAGTAATTCTTGGGATAGAGTAACAGTACAGTTTCATGATACTATTACACCTATTAGCCAATCAAAACCTGAATCTTCTTGAGGTCCCTAGGATAAGTATAAAGCTGTTTTCCCAAACTGTGTTCACATTGCCAACCTTACAATGTCTGGTATGGATGGAAATCGGAACATTTCTTTAGCTGATATCCACATATTTTGAGAAGTCCAGAAAGTATGGATGCATAGGGAATGTACTGAATGAGAATCTAGTGCCAAGTGTCAGTTTGGCCCTGATATATCTGAGATTATGATTTTGGACAGAGCATTCCCTCTTACACTATGAGAATCTTCACATTTCATAGTAGCAAAACTAACAGCCTGACCTGTGAGCACATATATAGAGTGGTTAAGAGAGCACAGTATAGAGAAAGCACCCTGGTAGTTCATGTGAGGTTTCACAAAGAAGCAGGCAGTGGTGGCACACACTTTTTTTTCTTTTTTCCTTAATTTGACATATTTGTTATTTACATTTCAATTGATTTTTCCCTTTCCTGGATCCCCCCTCCCCAAAAACCTCATAAGCCTTCTTCTCTCCCTGTTCCACAATCCATAACTTCCCAATTGACTGTCCTGGTATTCCCAGGCACTGCTGCACTGATCTTTTACAGGACCGAAGGCCACTCCTTCCTTCTTCTTGGACATCATTTGATATGTGCATTGTGTCTTGGGTACTCCAAGCTTCTAGGTTAATATCCATTTAACAGTGAGTGCATACCATGAGTGTTCTTTTGAGATTGTAATACCTCACTTCGGATGATGTTCTCCAGTTCCATCCATTTGTGTAAGAGTTTCATGAGTTCATTGTTTCTAATGGCTGAATAGTACTCCATTGTGTATATATACCACATTTTCTGTATCCATTCCTCCGTTGAGGGACTTCTGGGTTCTTTCCAGCTTCTGGCTATTATAAATAGGGCTGCTATGAACATAGTGGAGGATGTATCCTTACTACATGCTTTGGAATCCTCTCGGTATATGCCTAGTAATGTTATAGTCGGCCCTCTGGAAGTATCATTCCCAGTTTTCTAAGGAACTGCCAGACTGATTTCCAGAGCAGTAGTACCAGCTTGCAACCCCACAGCTATGGAGGAGTGTTCCTCTTTCTCAAAATCCATGCCAGCACCAGTTTTCTCTTAACTTTTTCGTCTTAGCCATTCTGACTGGTGTGAGGTGAAATCTCAGGGTTGTTTTGATTTGCATTTCCCTCATGACTAAGGATGTTGAATATTTCTTTAGTTACTTCTCAGCCATTCAATATTCCTCAGGTGAAAACTCTTTGTTTAGCTCTGTACCCCATTTTTAAGAGGGATATTTGGCTCTCTGGAGTCTAATTTCTTGAGTTCTTTGTATATCTTGGATAGAAGCCCTCTTTCAGATACAGTGTAGGTAAAGATCTTTTCTCAATTTATTGGTTGATGTTTTGTCCGTTTGACAATGTCCTTTGCCTTACAGAAACTTTGTAAGAGGTCCCATTTGTCAATTCTAGATCTTAGAGCAAATTGAGGAAATTTTCCCTTGTGCCCATGTCCTCAAGGGTCTTCCCCAGTTTCATTTCTATTAGTTTCAGTGTGTCTGGTCTTATGTGGAGGTTCTTTTTTTTTTTTTAATTTTTTTTATTCGATATAATTTATTTACATTTCAAATGATTTCCCCTTTTCTACCCCCCCACTCCCCGAAAGTCCCGTAAGCCCCCTTCTCTTCCCCTGTCCTCCCTCCCACCCCTTCCCACTTCCCCGTTCTGGTTTTGCAGAATACTGTTTCACTGAGTCTTTCCAGAACCAGGGGCCACTCCTCCTTTCTTCTTGTATCTCATTTGATGTGTGGATTATGTTTTGGGTATTCCAGTTTTCTAGGTTAATAACCACTTATTAGTGAGTGCATACCATGATTCACCTTTTGAGTCTGGGTTACCTCACTTAGTATGATGTTCTCTAGCTCCATCCCTTTGTCTAAGAATTTCATGAATTCATTGTTTCTAATGGCTGAATAGTACTCCATTGTGTAGATATACCACATTTTTTGCATCCACTCTTCTGTTGAGGGATACCTGGGTTCTTTCCAGCATCTGGCAATTATAAATAGGGCTGCTATGAACATAGTAGAGCATGTATCCTTATTACATGGTGGGGAATCCTCTGGATATATGCCCAGGAGTGGTATAGCAGGATCTTCTGGAAGTGAGGTGCCCAGTTTTCTGAGGAACCGCCAGACTGCTTTCCAGAGTGGTTGTACCAATTTGCAACCCCACCAGCAGTGGAGGAGTGTTCCTCTTTCTCCACACCCTTTCCAACACCTGCTGTCTCCTGAATTTTTAATCTTAGCCATTCTGACTGGTGTAAGATGAAATCTTAGGGTTGTTTTGATTTGCATTTCCCTAATGACTAATGAAGTTGAGCATTTTTTTAAGATGCTTCTCTGCCTTCTGAAGTTCTTCAGGTGAGAATTCTTTGTTTAACTCTGTACCCCATTTTTTAATAGGGTTGTTTGGTTTTCTGGAGTCTAACTTCTTGAGTTCTTTATATATATTGGATATTAGCCCTCTATCTGATGTAGGATTGGTGAAGATCTTTTCCCAATTTGTTGGTTGCCGATCTGTCCTCTTGATGGTGTCCTTTGCCTTACAGAAACTCTGTAACCTTATGAGGTCCCATTTGTCAATTCTTGCTCTTAGAGCATACGCTATTGGTGTTCTGTTCAGAAACTTTCTCCCTGTACCGATGTCCTCAAGGGTCTTCCCCAGTTTCTTTTCTATTAGCTTCAGAGTGTCTGGCTTTATGTGGAGGTCCTTGATCCATTTGGATTTGAGCTTAGTACAAGGAGACAAGGATGGATCAATTCGCATTCTTCTGCATGCTGACCTCCAGTTGAACCAGCACCATTTGTTGAAAAAGGCTATCTTTTTTCCATCAGATGTTTTCAGCCTCTTTGTCGAGGATCAAGTGACCATAGGTGTGTGGGTTCATTTCTGAATCTTCAGTCCTGTTCCATTGATCCTCCTGCCTGTCACTGTACCAATACCATGCAGTTTTTAACACTATTGCTCTGTAGTATTGCTTGAGGTCAGGGATACTGATTCCCCCAGATTTTCTTTTGTTGCTGAGAATAGTTTTAGCTATCCTGGGTTTTTTGTTGTTCCAGATGAATTTGATAATTGCTCTTTCTAACTCTGTGAAGAATTGAGTTGGGATCTTGATGGGTATTGCATTGAATCTGTATATTGCTTTTGGCAAAATGGCCATTTTAACTATATTGATTCTACCGATCCGTGAGCATGAGAGGTTTTCCCATTTTTTGAGGTCTTCTTCCATTTCCTTCTTCAGAGTCTTGATCCACTTGGAATTGAGCTTAGTACAAGTTTTTTAGAATGGATAAATTTGCATTCTTTTGCGTGCTGACCTCCAATTGAATCAGCACCATTTGTTGAAGAGGCTATCTTTTCTCTACTGGATATTTTCTGCTCCTTTATCAAAAATCAAGTCAACATAATTCTGTGGGTCCATTTCTGGATCTTCAGTTCTATTCTATTGATCTACTTGCCTGTCACTGTACCAATACCACGCAGTTTTTATCACAATTGCTCTGTATTCCTGCTTGAAGTTGGGGATACTGATTCACCCAGAACTTCTTTTACTGGTGAGAATAGTTTTAGCTCTCCTGGGTTTTTTGCTATTCCAGATGAATTTGAGAATTGCTCTTTTTAAGTCTATGAAGAATTGAGTTGGGATTTTGATGGGGATTGCATTGAATCTGTAGATTGCTTTTGTCAAGATGGCCAGTTTTACTATGTTAATCCTGCCAATCCAAGAGCAAGGAAGATTTTTCCATCTTCTGAGGTCTTCTTCAATTTCTTTCTTCAAAGACTTGAAGTTCCTGTCATATAGATCTTTCCATTGTTTGGTTAGAGTCACACCAAGATACTTTATATTGTTTGTGGCTAGTGTGAAGGGTGTCATTTCTCTAATTTCTGAGATTACTGTTGTCTTTCATCTGCCTAATCACATCAGATTCCCTCTCATCCCATCAGCTCCTAATAGAATCTTGAGATTACCATGGAGCTGAGTAAACAAGTCTGGCTCAGTGTTTAGTTGAACTGCTTCAACAGGCACATGTGAATTTTGCTTGTGAATCCCAATAACCTGTTTATCATCCCTTTATCCAAATCCTATACCTCTACTCATCTTCATGCCTCCACAATGTCAGGGAGGAAAAGAAACTAACGTGTGTATTTGACAGTCCCTCAAATAAGGAACCATTAAAGTAAGGTAGAATTGTTCAGAAAGTATTGAAGGACAAGACTGTGCCCTAACTAAGGTCTTGGCTCTGACATTTCCTACGGTTGTAACTTTGTAACTGAACCTTTACTTATCTACTTGCTGGCAGATTCTAGGGCTCTCTAGGGAATTGAGTCTTTAGGAGGAGGTGATAGACAAGGAATCCAGATATTTCTTGGGCTGTTTCAACTGAAGCAGAGAGAGAACTGTGTATAGACACAGGAGTACTGAGGCCCAAGATGCTTCTCTTTTGTTGACAGACTACATAGTTTTCCACAATAGTATTGCAAAGTTGGCTTCTTTAAGAGTAATGTTGAAATGAGGAGATTCAATAAGACATCTTCCACTGTTCAATTAGCAACTTAGACTGACTAATTTTTTGCCAACTGGGTAGATGAACTTTTCTCCTCCATGGTTGCACATTTGTTTTCTCTCATGCTGTCATGTGGAAAACATGAGGAAAATAGTATTTCTCTGACAAAAGAACAGTTTGTTACATTCCAGGGCACAGGAACAGCTGTGTTCTCCTTGGTGCTACACACGGGGTTAATGAAGGGTACCTTACTGATGGAGTAGGTTGCCACTCAAATTTGGTAATGGTTAAGACAATTACATATCCATGATTGTTAGCACAAACAAACTCCTAACGTGATTAGCTAGAGTAGTCTCCCATAGTCTTAATATCAGTACTTGGGAACCAGAGGCATGAGGACCAAGGAGAACATGAGAGTGTCTATTGGACAGTAACTTCAAAAGAACCAGTCTGGGGCTATAGGACAGTTACTCCAGAAATAAAATGAAATCCATTTTAAAAATTAGCATTCTCAGTATTTGGAATCTTATGTCTGAAAACATCTGAGACCGAAGGGTTGATCACAGGCCAGTAAGGATACTCTTGAGAAGGCAAGCTAGGGACCATTTATATAAAGATCACACCGCCTACATAGAGATGGTGAAGAAAATAAAAAAAGGGCCAAAACTGAAGGAGAAGAGAATATGAAAGAATAGATGAAAGGAGAGGACAGAATATAGAGGTATTAACCATGTAACACAGGAAGCTCAGCACTGAATACTCAAGGCAGCCAAATGATATTAAAAATACATTTTAAAAGGAACAGTGGGTACAAATCGCTGAGTACATGGCAAACATTGAAGGATTTAATGAACATATAGGTCAAGAGATCAGGAAGAAACCTGAGGCTGGGGCAGGGTTTGACTAGGAGGATCAGCTTATCAGGAAAAACCATTTTCATGTTTAGTTTTTGTCTTCCTAGACCCTAAATACTGATGATACATTACAATTAAGAAAATGAGAATTCTATGTATATGTTGTAGAACCAATTCTTAGTGCAATGTCTGGACTCAAGTGTAAAGTTCTAGTACCCAGGTGGCAAAGGCAGAGAGATTGATGCTAGTTTATGTCCATTCTAGAAAGAATGATGAAATATAAGTAAACTCTGGCCATGAAGTCAAATCATTAATAAAAAGAAATAGAATTCTTTCTGAGCACTTGTTGTTCACCGGTGACAAATGGGTCAGACTGTGTGTGCTAGAGACTTTCTTTTACTCTGACCTGGAGCATACACAGGAACTGGAGAAATCATCTTGATCTGGATTCTCTTCAGTATTAGGCATCATGCTAAAGGCAGTTTCCCAGCTTTATAATCATTTACCTCACTAGACACAATATGATCTTTGTAACCACACGGAATTATAAAGCTACAAATATGAGACAGGAATCCCTAAAGACTCTCTTTTACATCACTGATATGTCTGTGTCACCTGAAGCTGGAATTTTTTGGCTAAAACTACCAGTACTATTTCATGATACTATTCTACATACTAGCCAATCAAAACCTGAATCACCTTGGGGTACTTATGGTAAGGACAAACCTATTTTCCCAAACTGTGTTCATATTACAAACCTGAAAATATCTGGTAAGTAAAGAAATTTAACATTTCTTTAGCTGATATTCCCATATATTTTGAGAAGTCCAGACAGTGTGGAAGCATAGGGAATGTACTGAACTAAAACCTGGTGCCCTAGTGTCAGTTTTGGCCCTGATTGATCTGAGCTCATGATTTTGGACACAGCATTCCTTCTTTCATTATAAGGATCTTCACATTCCATAGTAGCAAAGTAACAGGCTCTGGGCACACCTAGAGGTAGAGTGCTTAGGAGAGCACAATGTAGAGAAAGCACCCAGGTAGTTCATGGGAGGTTTCCCAGAGAAGCAGAAAGCTGGGGTGTACACAGGAACACGCAAAGCCAAGATGTCTCATTGTGGTAGCCATCCTGCACTCAGTTTACACATTAACCTTTGAACTGAAGTGCTCTTCAGTAGCAGTGTTGTGATGGGAGGGAAACTGGCTGCCACATCTGCCAACCCTCTATGGACAGGGTTGTCCTTGCTGACCTGCCAGGATTTGCAGCTGTGTCCTATTGGGGACTCAGAGCACAACTCTCATGGACTAGATCTTTATGGTTTGAAGGGAAACTTCAGGACAGAAAATGTGACTGTGTGTCATGTCTAGGACACAGAGAAACTATATTACCTACTGTGGTCCTCCAGGCAAAATCTTTAAAAGATTTTTAAAGTGCCAGCACTACTTGTGAAGATATGCCACCTGAGCACTCGGGGGCCATGGAGATATAGATTTTTAATTCTACAATTAAGTGATTGAAGCAGGATGGTAGACACAACCCATACTGCAGAGTAATAAACTTACAATTATAATTGAAATATGGACTTAAGTCAACACTTATCATATATAGGAATTTTCTCCTTTTTATTTTCTATATTCTTTGTTTATATTATATATGATTTTCCCTTTCCCAGTTTGGCCCTCAGCATAAGTCCCATAAGCCCTCTTCCCTTTGCCTGTTCCCCAATCAATTCCTCCCACTTCTCTGTCCTGGCACATATCAAATCATTCCCAAAAAGAAACTAGGGGAGGAAGAAGAGAGCCCTGGTCCTGGAAAGGCTTTTTGCAGCAATGTAGGGGATTACCAGGAATTTTAATGGAGATTGATTTACTGTGGCACAGTGGTTTATTTAGCAATGCATATATTAATATAACATTAATTCACAGTGAAGCAAAGTATCTCCTTTCCTAACTTATTGTTCATCTTGTGACAGGTGGGAACCTCCTGAACCCTAGGCACTCAGACCAACAGAGTCTAGGCAATGATGAATCTTTGTGTACAGTAACAACAAGTGTGGTCTCAACACAGTTACTAATAAAGGTAATTTGCGTGGAATTCTTAGAGGCAAATTTAAAACCTCAATGTCTTTTTCTGTGTTTAGACTAGTGATTCTCAAATGTTTTCACCCAACTGGTAGTATATCATTATTTCCTTATATTTCCACTGGGATCAGAGAAAACAGGTCAATGCTCTATCCAATTAGTCTACATTGAACTATATTGAACACTGCCCTCAAACACTCTAACCCAAGACAGCCTTGTACAATGCTGTGGTCCAAGGGGCTCAGAGTTCTCAAAGCCTGTATGGCCTACTCAAGATCCTCAGCCTTAGTTTCTCAACTTCTCAAACATCAGGATCTTAGTTTTCATTCCTCATGATCATGCAAATGCATAACCCTCCTATGTGTACACAACCACTCACAGCTATGTAAAGTCTTCTGGTCCTGATTTCAATAAATAGCCTATTTGTAACCCAACTCCTTAACTTGAACATTCCCTCAGAGCTCCTTTGCATTATGTTTATAATCAGAAGAGACATTCCTAATCCCAAATCTATCGCTTTACTAGCATAATAAGACATACCAAAGTATGATTATTCACTAAATTTATGAAGTTGAATTGACACTTGGGGTGTTCTATTCACTCTAATTTCTTTAGGGAGAGAGGTTTGTGAATCTGACACAGATATACAAACATAAATGTGGGGGGGGAGCATTATTGTGCTAGAAAGCTGGAATGGCAGAATGCCAGGCAAAGTGTTTTGATGTTTCCTGTCTTCTCTTTTCTGTCTTAGAACATCGCCAGGCATGATAATGCCACTCTTCTTCCCCAAGAGCGGTTCCAACTTCTAAGTGCTCTTGGGCAGAACATCGAAATAAATAAGAATTTTTCACTGGCATTTTATACGAGACTGAGCAAACACTTCTACAAAATGGCAGCTGACCTTGATCACTGTGGACAAAATGAAGCAGCCTTTGTGCTCTACCACAAATTCCTCACGTGAGAACCTGCAGTTTATACTCCGTTTCTCCAAAACTTTTTTTTGTTCAGTCTGCTTTTCTATTCAGGGTTTTCCTCTTTGTTGACAGCTATAGAACTTGAGGATGTTATTATTTCATCAGATTTCTGGCACTGCCCACACAGACTTTTTCTTGTGATTCAAAGATATGAGGACCAAAATGGTGGTGTTATAAATAAGGAAATATAATGGCACACAAGGTCCAGCTCGTAGTGGAAGAAAAGAGGGCTGAAAATCAGTGTGTATCTGAATTGATAGCTATTTTGATTTTCAAATCTCCCTTGATATAAACAGTCACAGGTTTGTCTCTGATGGGTGGCCATGCTTATTGAGTTCTATGGGAGAGAGGTAGGCATTCCTGTAGCTTCACAGTCACCAGAGGATTGTTGACTACCTGGCTTCTGTGTGGTTAACCATCCTTAGGGATTTCTCCAAACTGTTCATTGTATTGCATGGGAAGAGTGAAAAATAGATTGTAAAGCTGTCACCATGAAATAGTTCTTACAGCCTCAGTGACAAGGGTGCTTTGACTTTAGTAAGGGGAAGATGGAAAAGTCTCACTAATCCTGATTGGCCTTAAAATTAATGAAACAGAATATAAGGAGATATACAGGAGCTCAGCTACTAGGGAGTGGTTTTCTGGATATGATTTCATTGATCTTCAGAAGACTGAATGTTTAGTAGGTACATCAATTACTGTTCCACAACTACAAAACTTAGATTTATAGATGAGTTGAGGCACCACAGTTTGCATTCCATTTGTTGTACACATACTACAACAGGGGTTCTCTTGGATTTCCATTGGTGGTTTCCAGTAAAATGAAGGCTTCCTCTTGAGGTCATAATAAATCTCCTCTCATTTCTTCCCTTTTCAAAAAACAAGACTCTCTTACCAAACTGTCACATTTTCTCCCATACATCAGCTTCCCAGATTGAATTTCTGGTCATATCCTCTTCTCAAGCATAGTTTCTGACAAGGCAGTGAATCTTGAATCTTGGACAGACATGAGCGTTGAAGCAGTTTCCTAGCATCTTTCAGTGCATCATGAGACTAGGTGCCCAGGGCTCATCAGCACCTAGAACTGAGCACCCTCAGTATCTCCTCTCATTGCCTAGTGATGTCTGAGGTGAGGTGGTAAACTCCCAGTAAGCAATACACAAAAGTGCTATGTGAGCAAAGATTAATATTGGGAATGAAAGACTGAGATCACTGTATTTTTTTTTTCTAGTTTAAGTCCAGGAGTCCATCCTGTTTCCTCAAGGATCTGTGGGTCTATCTGATGCCTCCTGGGTGTTGAAATGACCAACTGGCACTGTGTCACATTAACTATGCTTATAGGCTGCTAATGTTTGCTGAATGTGCCAGTTTCATGGAAGAATTTTGATATTCTTTCTCCAGTCTCAGTAATGGAAATGGATGTGGGATCTCAGGGTGTGCCTTATTAAACACCAGTAACTTCTGAAGCAGTGACAACAGAGTCCAAGATTCCTCAGGGACTCATTTAGACATTTTAATTTCTCTGCACAGCTTAGTCTCTCTGCTCTATTCCTTTAGACTCTATGTGGAAAAGCTCCCTGCAGATAAAAAGTACAAAGACGTTGTGGAGATTTATAAAAAATCAAATATTCTCAAGGTAGGTTTTCATTCTCAATGTGGCTCACCAAAACCTCCAGAGCAGAACACAGCTGCTCACAGAAAAGCCACAGATGATGGCACTAGAAGGAATGGGGGGCAATGCTGCTTCAGGAATTCTGTATAGAGGGGGTGGCTGGGAATGGGGTCCAAGTCATGCATGAGATACTGCTGCCCCTGACAACCTCTTTTCTTTCTCTCTTTTCTGACATGAGCACTGTTCTAATTATCCATTTTGGTTTTGTATTGCAGACAACAAAACAGATTTTTGTAAGGGCTGAGGAGCTGAAGAGAGACCTGATGAATGAATACACTGAAGAACATCTTGTTTACTTGACAGAAAAGGTTAGTGTGAGGAGAAGCATGGATATAGGAGGACTGTGTGACAACTACTCACTCTGTACCCAGGACTGTCTTCTTCAGTGTCTTTGAAGTGTGTGAGTCAATGAAAGGGCTCCACATGCCCTCTGTAGTCCAATCAACACACATGAACACACACACACACACAAACACACACATACACACACACACAGACAGACACATACAATGTCATGGTATACTAAGAAGACTGAGACCTAACTTTATTAAAAACAGGAAAAGAGTAAGGTAGAAGAATGGATTTTCCAAAACACCAGGGATACAAGGCCCTAGACTGAAATGTCAGACTTTAACGAAACTACACTTTGTTCATATCTGGGCTGAAAAGACATTTCTTCCAAATTTTGAAGTAGTGGCCTAAATTCTTTTCCTTTCCTGCAGAAGAAAGAAGAAGAACTGTCCAAGAAGGCATCATTCTTGGAGGAAAAACAAAAGATCAGAACACGACTTTCAAAATGGGCTTCCTTTCCTTTTCAAAAACGGTATGGTTCTCAAGAAAAATAAACAAGGTGGGGAGGAGGGCCCTGGAGCACCAATTTCATCAAAGGAAGCTCAGCCTTATTCAGTAACAACTGGAACCTTCAGTCCAACAGTGGTGCCTTCAGGAAAGAAAGCCTGCAATGAAGCAGCTCCAACAACATCACCAGCTGCCAAGGAGGCTGCAGAACTTGGCACCTTAGAACATCCAGGTGAGTCACCACAGGTTTCTCACTAGGACAAGCCTTGTATAGAAGTGGTTCCAAATGCATCTGGCTCAGGAAAACAGGATTGAGACTGAAGCTCACCAGTAATTTAAGGCAGAGGTGCTGGACAGGTCAAGTCAGGAACACTGGACCCCACAGAGAATCCTGAATCTCCTGCCATGTGATCAGTCTTCTGCTTGTGGTTTAATGAACATATAGGTCAAGAGATCCGGAAGGATCCCTAGGCTGGCACAGGATGTTACTAGGAGGGCCAGCTTATCAGGAAAAACACCTTTCATGTTTATCATATTCTGAGTCCCTAAACACTGATGATGCTTTACAATTAGAAAATAAGCATTCTATGCATATATTGTAGAACCAAATCTTAGTGCAATGTCTGGGTTCAAGAGTAAAATTCTAGCACACAGGTGGCATAGGGAGAGGGATTGATGTTAGTTTATACCCATTCTAGAAAGAATGATGAATTATAGGCAATCTCTGGCTATAAAGTCAAATTATTATTACAATGAAATAGAAATTTTTCTGAGCACTTGTGGTTGACAGGTGCCAAATGTGCGAGGGATTTCGTTTTACTCTGACTTTAAGCTGGAGTCATTGTGGTATTCTAGATTCTATTTAGTATTAGGAATCAAGCTAAATCGAATTTCCAAGCTTTATACTCATTTACCTTACTAGACATGGTATAATCTTTGTAACCACAAGGAATTATAAAGCTACAAAAATAAGACAGGAATCAATAAAGACTTGGTTGTATATCACAATGAGACTGTGTCTCTCCAACCAGGAATTCTTGGACCAGAGCTACCAGTACAGTTTCATGATACTATTCCACCTACTAGCCAATCAAAATATGAACCATGTTGAGGTCCTTATGATAAGGACAAACCTGTTTCTCCAAACTGTGTTCACATTACAAACCTTACAATGTATTGTATGGAAAGAAATGGGAACATTTCTTTAGCTGATATGCCCATATTTTGAGAAGTCCAAACAGTGTAGAAGCATAGGGAATGTACTGAACTAAAATCTGGTGACCTAGTGTCAGTTTTGGCTTTGATATATCTGAGATTATGATTTTGGACAGAGCATTTCCTCTTCCACTATAGGGATCTTCACATTCTATAGCAGCAAAACTAACAGGTTGACCTGTGAGCACAAGTAGATGCAGAGTGCTTAAGGGAGCACAGTATAGAGAAAGGACCCAGGTAGCTCATGGGAGGTTTTGCAGAGAAGCAGGCAGTGGTGGCACACACTTTTAATCCCAGTACTTGGGAGGCAAATACAAGTGGATTTCCCAGTTGGAGGCCAGCCTGGTCTACAGAGTGAGTTCTATGAGAGCCTGGGATATACAGAGAAACACTATCTAGAAAAAAAAGAAAAAAGGAAGCTACATATTTTTGCAGCTGTCCTGCAAAGGATCTGTGTAGGCCCAGTGCTTTCTGCTTCTCCCAGTTCATGCTAGCTCTGCTCAGATCAATTGTAGGGCTCTGTTCTTCTTTTCTTTCATTCTGTCTGCTTTGACATTATTTTGTCCTCCTATTCTGCACAGTTCCCTGATATATGAATGGGACTGATAGGGGGATTGATGGAGACACATCACATAGGTCTGTGTCTTTCATTCCCTGTCTCTGTCTGAGTGTTTCTCTCTGTTTTTGTTGCTCTGTCTGTCTCTGTCACTGTGTCTGTCTGCCTCTCTGTTTACCTCTCTCTCTGTCTCTCTGTCTCTGTCTCTGTTTCTCTCTCTCTCTCTCTCTCTCTCTCTCTCTCTCTCTCTCTCTCTGTCTGTCTGTCTTTCTCCATAATATCTTGGTATTGGACACTATGTTCACACTTGATGCAGAAGGAATCTTTTCTTATAATGGCTGAATAGGGCATTGAACATTGGGATTAGAAGAATTGGACTGCTAGATTGTTTCTTTTATTTAATTTTTTAGACCAGTAGGATTTGATTTTAAACTAGATCTCTGGCCATCTAGACTCTATGTTTTTGTCACATAAGCAGTGTCTTGTATATATTCTGTCTCATTAATTGGGCCTTAAGTCAAATCAGACATTTTATATTATTCCTAGAGGTTCTCTGACACCACTGCTCTAGCATATCTGACAGGTATAACTGGCCAATGAGACTGAATAACAGACTTTCAACAGAAAATATTGTAGGTCAAGGGGTTTGTGGCTGAGTTGGTATTTGTTTCTGTTTCAGTAGCCAACAGAGTATGTTCCTATAACAAAGAAACAAGGACATAAGGGTAAAGGTTTCAAGCATGCATCAGCTCAAATTCAATTTCTTTTTTTAAATTGAGTATCTTCTTCATTTACGCTGCGGATGATAAAACCTTTCCCAATTTCTACCCTCCCAAAAGCTCCCTCCCCAAAGATTCCCAACCCTTCCTCCCACCCACTGCCTCCATGTATATGCCCCTCTACCTGACACACTTCCACCTCCTCCTCACCTCTGTCGGTTTCCCTTTTGGGGGGCCTCTATTGAGCCTTTACCTGACCAAAGACCACTCCTGCAACTGATGCCCAACAACACATTCCTATGCCACATTTTTGCCTGGAACCATATGTACCTCTTGGTTGATGGTTCAGTCCCTGGGAGTCTTGGGGTGTCTGGGTGGCTGAAGTCATTGTTCTTCCCCTGGGGTGTAAACACCTTCAGCTCCTCCAGAACACCCTCCAGATCCTGCATCGGACACCCCATGCCCAGTCCAGTAGTTCGTTGCTAGTTTCTGCCTTTGCATTAGTAGGGCTCCGGCAGGGCCCCTTGGAGACAGCCATGGCATGCTCCTTTTGTACATACTTCTTGTCATAGTGTCGGAGTTTGGTGACTGTTTATAGGATGAATCTCCAGGTAGGGCAGTCTCTGGGTGGCCTTTACTTCAATGTCTTGTCTCCCTTATTGCTCCTGTGAGTATTATGTTCCCTTTTTCAGAGGAACCATAGCACCCTCAGTTAAGCCCTCCTACTTCTTGAGCTTCCTGTGCTAGGTGAATTGTAAATTGTTTCTTCTGAGCTTTGGACTAGCAACGGCTTATTAGTGAGTGCATACCATGTGTGTTCTTGTGACTGGGTTACCTTGCTCAGGGTGACACGTTCTAGTTCCATCCATTTGCCTAAGAATTTCATGAATTCATTGTTTCTAATGGCTGAATAGTACTCCATTGTGTATATATACCACATCTTCTGTATCCATTCCTCTGTTGAGGGGCATCAGGGTTCTATCTAGTTTCTGGCTATTATAAATAAAATTGCTAAGAACATATTGGAGCATGTGTCCATATTACATGTAGGAACATCTTATGGGTACATGACCAAGAGTGGTATAGCTGGGTCCTCAGATAGTACTATGTTTAATTTTCTGAGGAATCACCAAACTAATTTCCAGAGTGGTTTTACCAGCTTGCAATCCCACCAACAATGGAGAAGTGTTCTTCTTTCTCCACATCCTCTCCAGCATCTGCTGACCCCAGAGTTTTTCATCTTAGCCATTCTGACTGGTGTAAGGTGCAATCCCAGGGTTGTTTTGATTTGCATTTCCCTGATAGCTAAGGATGCTGAACATTTCTTTAGGTGCTTTAGAGTCATTTGAGTTTCCTCAGTTGAGAATTCCCTGTTTAGCTCTGTACCCAATTTTTTAATAGGGTCATTTGATTCTCTGGAGACTAAAGTCTTCAATTCTTTGTATACATGGATATAAGCCTTCTATCGATGCAGGGTTAGTAAAGATCTTTTTCCATTTTTTTTGGCTGCCATTTTGTCCTATTGACTGTGTCCTTTGCCTTAAAGAAGCTTTGCAGTTTTATGAGGTCCCATTTGTTGATTCTTGTTCTTAGAGCATAAGCCATTGGTGTTCTGCTCAGAAACTTTGCCCCTTTGACCATGTGTTCAAGGTTTGTCACCACTTCTTCTCTATAAGCTTCAGTGTGTCTGATTTTTATCTGTAGATCCTTGGATTTATCTGTAGATCCACTTGGATTTGAGCTTTAGACAAGGAGATAAGAATGGGTCCATTTGCATTTTTCTGCATGCAGACCTCCAGTTGATCCAGCACCATTTTTTTTTTAAATGCTCTCTTTTGTCCACTGGATGTTGTTTAGCTTCTTTGTCAAATATCAAGTGACCATAGGTGTGTGGATTCTTTTCTGGGTCTTCAATTCTATTCCATTGATCTTCCTGCCTGTCTGCATACCAATACCAAACAGTTTTTATCACTATTGCTCTGTAGTAGAGCTTGAGGTTAGGGATGGTGATTTCCCCAGAATATCTTTTTTTGTGAAGAATAATTTTTGCTATCCTGGTTTTTTTTGTTATTCCAGATGAATTTGTGAATTGCTCTTTCTAGATCTATGAAGAACTGATTTGGAATTTTGATGAGGATTGCATTGAATCTGTGGATTGCTTTCGGCAAGATGGCCATTTTTACTATATTGATCCTGCAAATCCATGAACATGGGAGATCTTTCCATCTTCTGAGACTTTCTTCGATTTCTTTCTTCAGAGGCTTAAAGTTCTTCTCATATAGACACTTCACTTGCTTCGTCAGGTTCACACCTAGGTGTGAAATATTATTTGGTACTATTGTGAAGGGTGTCATTTCCCTAATTTCTGTCTCATCTTGTTTATCCTTTGAGTAGAGGAAGGCTACTGATTTGTTTGAGTTAATTTTATATCCAGCCACTTTGCTGAAGTTATCAGCTTTAGGAGTTCTCTGGTGTAAGTCTTGGAGTTGCTTAAGTATACTATCATATCATCAGCAAATATTGATAGTTTGACTTCTTCCTTTCCAATTTGTATACCTTTGCCCCCTTTTTGCTGCCTGATTGCTCTGGCTAAGACTTCAAGTACTAAGATGAATAGATAGGGAAAGAGTGGCCAGCCTTTTCTGGTCCCCAATTTTAGTCTGATTGCTTTAAGTTTCTCTCCATTTAGTTTGATGTTGATTAGTTAGAATGGGTCAATTTACATTTTTTTGCATGCAGACCTCCAGTTGATCCAGCACCATTTTTTTTAAATGCTGTCTTTTTTCCACTGGATGTTTTTTAGCTCCTTTGTCAAATATCAAGTGACTAGAGGTGTGTGGATTCTTTTCTGGGTCTTCAATTCTTCAGTATGCAGTATATTGTTTTCACTATGTTTAGGTATGGGCTTTGGATTCCCAATCTCTCCAAGTCTTTTATCATGAAGGGATGCTGAATTTTGTCAAAAGCCTTTTCAGCATCTAATGAAATAATCATTGGTTTTTTTTTCCTTTGGATTGTTAATGTAGTAAATTAGAATGACGGATTTCTGTATGTTAAACCATCCCAGCCTCACTGGGATGAAGCCTAAATGATCATGGTTAATTATATAGTTCTGATGCATTCTTGGATTCCGTTGGTCAGGGTGTTGTTCAATATTTTTGGTTTGGTTTAGGTATAAGTGTGATTTTGGCTTCATAGAATGAGTTCGTTAGTGTTCCTTGAGTTTCTATTTCGTGGAAATGTTTGAAGATTATCGGAATTAATTCTTCTTTGAAGATCTGATAGAATTCCCCACTAAACCCATCTGGTCCTGGGCCTTTGTTTGAAGGGAAAATACTCATGACTGCTTCTATTTCTTCAAGGCTTATGGGACTATTTATATGGTTTATTTGATCCTGTTTTGACATTGACACCTGGTATGTATCTTGAAAGCTATCCATTTCATCCAGGTTTTCAAACTTTGTTGAGTATAAACTCTTGTACTAGGATCTGATGATTTTTTGAATTTCCACAGCTCCTGTGGTTATGTCTCCCTAATCATTCCTGATTTTATTAATTTGGATGCTGTCTCCATGCCCCCTGGTTAGTCTGGCTAAGGGTTTATCTATCTTGATTTTCTCAAAGAACCAGATCCTTGTTTTGTTGATTCTTTGTATAGCTCTTTTTACTTCTGCTTGGTTGATTTTGGATCTAAGTTTGATTATTTCCTGCAGTCTACTCCTCTTGGGGGTATTTGCTTCCTTTTCTTCTAGAGCCTTCAAGTGCGCTGTCAAACTGTTAGTGTAAGCTCTCTCCATTCCTTTTTTGGAGGCACTTAGAGCTATGAGCTTTCCTCTTAGCACTGCTTTCATTGTGTCTCATAAATTTTAGTATGATGTGTCTTCATTTTCATTGAATTCTAAAAAGTCTTTAATTTCTTTATTTCTTCCTTGACCAAGCTATCGTTGAGAAGAGCATTGTTCAAAGTCCATTTATATGTGTGTTTTCCATTGTTGTTGTTTGAGCTTAAGACCAGCCTTAGGCCATGGTGATCTGATAAGATACCTGAAATAATTTCAATATTTTTATATCTGTTGAGACCTGCTCTGTAACCAATTATATGGTCAATTTTGGATAAGGTACCATGAGGTGCTGAGAAGAAGGTATATTCTTTTGCTTTATGGTGGAATGTTCTATAAATATCTGTTAGATCCAGTTGGTCTATAACTTCAGTTAGTTTCACAGTATCTCTGTTTAGTTTCTGATTCCATGATTTGATCATTTTTGGCAGTGCGGTGCTGAAATCTCCCACTATTATCGTGTTGGGTGCAATGTGTGCTTTGAGCTTTATTAAAGTTGCTTTTATGAATGTGGGTGCCCTTATGTTCAGAGCATAAGTCTTTTCCTTTGAGCAGTATGAATTGTCCCTTCTTATATTTTTGGACATCACTACCAGTTTCATGATACTATTCTACCTACTAGCCAATCAACACCTGAATCAATTTGGGGTCCTTATGATAAGGACAAACCTATTTTCCCAAACTTTGCTCATATTACAAACCTTAAAATGTCTGGAGAGGAAAGAAATCTACACATTTCTTTAGCTGATATCCCCATATATTTTGAGAAGTCCAGAAAGTGTGGAAGCATAGGGAATGTACTGAACTAGAATCTGGTGCCCTAGTGTTAGTTTTGGCTCTGATATATCTGAGCTCATGATTTTGGACAGAGCATTCTATCTTCCACTAAAGTATCTTCACATTCCATAGTAGCAAAACTAACAGGCTGGGTTCTGAGCCCACCTAGAGGTAGAGTGCATAGGAGAGAACAGTGTAGATAACACACCCAGGTAGTTCATGAGAGGTCTTCCAGAGAAGCAGACAGAGAGCTGGGGTGTTCACAGGAACACTCAAAGCCAAGATGTCTCATTGTGGTAGCTATCCTGCACTCAGTTTCCACATTAACCTCTTCAGTAGCAGTGTTGTGATGGGAGGGAAACTAGTTGCCACAACTGCCAACCCTCTATGGAAAGGGTTGTCCTGTCTGGCCTGCCAGGATTGGCAGCTGTGTCCTACTGGGGACTCAGAGTATAACCCTCATGGACCAGATCTTTATGGTTTGAATGGAAATTTCAGGACAGAAAATGTGACTGTGTGTCATGTCTAGGACACAAAGAAACTATATTACATACTATGGTCCTCCAGGCAAAATCTTTAAAAGAAGTGCCAGTGCCAGCACTACTTGTGACGATATGCCACCTTAGTACTAGGGGGCCATGGAGATACAGGCTTTTAATCCTACAATTAAGTGACTGAAGTAGGATGGTAGACACAACCCAAATTGCAGAATAATACACTTACAATTATAATTGAAATAAATGGTCTCAGGAAACAAGCTGGAGTAGCCATTTTAATATCAGATAAAACTGACTTTCAACCCAAAGTCATCAAAAGAGACCCTGAGGGACACTTCTTGCTGGTCAAAGGAAAAATACAACAAGAAGAACTCTCAATCCTGAACATCTATGTTCCAAATGCGAGGGCACCCTCATTCGTAAAAGAAACTTTATTAAAGCTCAAAGCACACATTGCACCTAACACAATAATTGTGGGTGACTTCAACACTGCACTTTCCTCAATGGACCGATCAGGAAAATAGAAACTAAACAGGGACATAATGAAATTAATTGAAGCTTTGGACCAATTAGATTTAACACATATATATATGGAACATTCTATCCTAAAGCGAAAGAATATACCTTTTTCTCAGCACCTCATGGTACCTTCTCCAAAATCAACCATATAATTGGTCACAAGACAGACCTCAACAAATATAAGAAGATCGAACTAATCCCATGCCTCCTGTCAGATCACTATGGAGTAAAAGTGGTCTTCAATAGCAACAAAAACAACAGAAAACCCACATGCACGTGGAAATTGAACAATATTCTACTCAATGATACCTTGGTCAAGGAAGAAATAAAGAAATTAAAGACTTTTTAGAACACAATGAAAATGAAGACACAACATACCCAAATCTATGGGACACAATGAAAGCAGTGCTAAGAGGAAAACTCATAGTCCTGAGTGCCTCCAAAAAGAAAATGGAGAGAGCATACATTACCAGCTTAATGACACACCTGAAAGCCCTGGAACAAAAAGAAGCTATTTCACCCAGGAGGAGTAGAATGCAGGAAATCATCAAACTAGATGATTAGAAGGCAGGAAATCAATCAAGTAGAAACAAAGAGAACCATACAAAGAATCAACAAAACAAGGAGCTGGTTCTTCGAGAAAATCAACAAGATAGTTAAACCCTTAGCCAGACTGACCAAAGGGCACAGAGAAAGTATCCAAATTGACAAACTTAGAAATGAAAAGGGAGATATAACAACGGAAACTGAGGAAATCCAAAAAATCATCAGATCCTACTACAAGAGCCTGTACTCAACACAACTGGAGAACCTAGAGGAAATGGACAATTTCCTTGACAGATACCAAATACCAAAATTAAATCAGGACCAAATAGAGCATTTAAACAGTCCCATAATGCCTAAAGAAATTGAAGGAGTCATCGAAAGTCTTCCAACGAAAAAAAGCACAGGACCAGATGGTTTCAGTGCAGAATTCTATCAGACTTTCAAAGAAGAGTTAACACCAATACTCTTCAAATTATTCCACAAAATAGAAACAGAAGGAACACTACCCAATTCCTTCTATGAAGCCACAATTACGCTGATACCAAAATCACACAAAGATCCAACAAAGAAAGAGAACTTCAGACCAATTTCCCTTATGAACATCGATGCAAAAATACTCAATAAAATTCTTGCCAACCGAATCCAAGAACACATCAAAAACGATCATCCACCATGATCAAGTAGGCTTTACCCTGGCAATGCAGGGTTGGTTCAATATACGGAAATCTATCAATGCAATCCACTACATAAACAAACTCAAAGAAAAAAACCACATGGTCATTTCATTGGATGCTGAAAAAGCATTTGACAAAATTCAGAATCCTTTCATGCTTAAAGTCTTGGAAAGAACAGGAATTCAAGGCCCATACCTAAACATAGTAAAAGCAATATACAGCAAACCGGTAGCCAGCATCAAACTAAATGGAGAGAAACTTGAAGCAATCCCACTAAAATCAGGGATTAGACAGGGCTGCCCCCTTTCTCCTTATCTTTTCAATATTGTACTTGAGGTACTAGCTCAGGCAATTCGACAACATAAGGAAGTCAAAAGGATACAAATTGGAAAGGAAGAAGTCAAACTATCATTATTTGCAGATGACATGATAGTCTACCTAAGTGACCCAAAAAACTCCACTAGAGAAATCCTACAGCTGATAAACAACTTCAGCAAAGTGACAGGTTATAAAATCAACACAAGCAAATCAGTGGCCTTCCTATACTCAAAGGATAAGCAGGCTGAGAAAGAAATTAGGGAAATGACCCCCTTCACAATAGCCACAAATAGTATAAAGTATCTTGGGGTGACTCTTACCAAACATGTGAAAGATCTGTATGACAAGAACTTCAAGACTCTGAAGAAGGAAATGGAAGAAGACCTCAAAAAATGGGAAAACCTCCCATGCTCATGGATCGGTAGAATCAATATAGTTAAAATGCCCATTTTGCCAAAAGTAATCTACAGATTCAATGCAATACCCATCGGCATCCCAACTCAATTCTTCACAGAGTTAGAAAGAGCAATTATCAAATTCATCTGGAATAACAAAAAACCCAGGATAGATAAAACTATTCTCAGCAACAAAAGAAATTCTGGGGGAATTAGTATCCCTGACCTCAAGCAATACTACAGAGCAATAGTGTTAAAAACTGCATGGTATTGGTACAGTGACAGGCAGGAGGATCAATGGAACAGGATTGAAGATCCAGAAATGAACCCACACACCTATGGCCACTTGATCCTCGACAAAGAGGCTGAAAACATCCAATGGAAAAAAAGATAGCCTTTTCAACAAATGGTGCTGGTTCAACTGGAGGGCAGCATGCAGAAGAATGCAAATTGATCCATCCTTGTCTCCTTGTACCAAGCTCAAATCCAAATGGATCAAGGACCTCCACATAAAGCCAGACACTCTGAAGTTAATAGAAAAGAAACTGGGGAAGACCCTTGAGGACATCGGTACAGGGAGAAAGTTTCTGAACAGAACACCAATAGCGTATGCTCTAAGAGCAAGAATTGACAAATGGGACCTCATAAAATTACAAAGTTTCTGTAAGGCAAAGGACACCATCAAGAGGACAAATCGGCAACCAACAAATTGGGAAAAGATCTTCATCAATCCTACATCAGATAGAGGGCTAATATCCAATAGATATAAAGAACTCAAGAGGTTAGACACCAGAAAAGCAAACAACCCTATTAAAAAATGGGGTACAGAGTTAAACAAAGAATTCTCACCTGAAGAACATCGGATGGCGGAGAAGCATCTTAAAAAATGCTCAACTTCATTGGTCATTAGGGAAATGCAAATCAAAACAACCCTGAGATTTCACCTTACACCAGTCAGAATGGCTAAGATTAAAAATTCCAGAGATAGCGGGTGTTGGAGAGGGTGCGGAGAAAGAGGAACACTCCTCCACTGCTGGTGGGGTTGCAAATTGGTACAACCACTCTGGAAATCAGTCTGGCGGTTCCTCCGAAAACTGGGCACCTCACTTCCAGAAGATCCTGCTATACCACTCCTGGGCATATACCCAGAGGATTCCCCACCATGTAATAAGGATACATACTCTACTATGTTCATAGCAGCCCTATTTATAATTGCCAGATGCTGGAAAGAACCCAGGTATCCCTCAACAGAAGAGTGGATGCAAAAAATGTGGTATATCTACACAATGGAGTACTATTCAGCCATTAGAAACAATGAATTCATAAAATTCTTAGGCAAATGGATGGACCTAGAGAACATCATACTAAGTGAGGTAACCCAGACTCAAAAGATGAATCATGGTATGCACTCACTAATAAGTGGATATTAACCTAGAAACCTGGATTACCCAAAACATAATCTACACATCAAATGAGGTACAAGAAGAAAGGAAGAGTGGCCCTTTGTTCTTTAAAGACTCAATGAAGCCGTATTCAGCAAAACCAGAACAGGGAAGTGGGAAGGGGTAGTTAGGAGGACAGGGGGAGAGAAGGGGGCTTACAGGACTTTTTGGGAGTGGGGGGGCTACGAAAGGGGAAATCATTTGAAATGTAAATAAAAAATATACCGAATAAAAAAATTAAAAAAAGAAATAAATTGAAACTTATCATTTATAGGAATTTTCTCTTTTGTTATTTTCTATATTCTTTGTTTATATTATATATGATTTTCCCTTTCCCTGTTTGCCCCTCAGCATAATCCCATAAGCCCTCTTGCATTTGACTGTTCCCCAATCAACCCCCTCCCACTTCTCTGTCCTGTCACATATCAAATCATTCCGAAGAAGAAACTAGGAGAGGAAGAAGAGAGCCCTGGTCCTGGAATGGCTTTATGCAGCATTGTAGGGGATTACCAGGAATTTTCAATGGAGATTGACTTACTATGGCACAGTGGTTTATTTAGCAATGCATATATTAATGTAATATAACATTAATTCACAGAGAAGCAAAGTATCTCCTTTCCTAACTTATTGTTCATCTTGTGACAGGTGGGAACCTCCTGAACCCTAGGCACTCAGACCAACAGAGTCTGTGCAATGACGAGTCTTTGTGTACAGGAACAACAAGTGTGGTCTCAACACAGTTACAAATAAAGGTAATTTGCATGGAATTCTTTGAGGCAAATTTAAAATCTCAATGTCTTTTTTGTGTGTTTAGACTAGTAATCCTCAAATGTTTTCACCCAACTCCTCATATATCAATTTTTCTTTATATTGCCACTGGGATCAGAGAAAACAGGTCAATGCTCTGTCCAGTTAGTCGTTACACTATATTGAATACTGCTCTGAAACATTCTAACCCAAGACAGCCTTGTACAATGCTATGGTCCAAGGTGCTCAGAGTTCCCAAAGCCTGTATGGCCTACTGAAGATTCTCAGCCTTAATTTCTGAACCTCTTAAACATCAGGAACTTAGTTTTCATTCCTCATGATCATGCAAATGCATAACCCTCCTATTTGTACACAACCACTCACAGCTATGTGAAGTCTTCTGGTCCTGATTTCAATAAATAACCTATTTGTAAGCCGGCTTCTTAAGTTGAACATTCCCTCAGAGCTCCTTTGCAATATGTTTTTCAATGGTAACAGGCATCCCTAATCCCAAATCTACCACTTTACTAGCATAATAGGAAATCCCAAGGTGGGATTATTCACTAAATGTATGAATCTGAATTGACACAAGGGGTGTTCTATTCACTCTAATTTCTTCAGGGAGAGAGGTTTGTGAATCTGACACAGATATACATACACAATTGTGTGTGTGTGTATATGTGTGTATGTGTGTGTGTGTGTGTGTGTGTGTCTGTGGGCAAAGCCATTAATGTGCTAGAGAGCTGAAATGCCAGCATGCCAGACAAAGTGTTTTGATGTTTCCTGTCTTTTCCTTTTTGTCTTAGAACATCGCCAGGCATGATAATGCCACTCTTCTTCCCCAAGAGAGGTTCCAACTGTTAAGTGCTCTTGGGCAGAACATTGAAATAAACAACAATGTTTCGTGGGCATTTTACGTGAGCCTGAGCAAAAACTTCTATAAAATGGCAGCTGACCTTGATCAATGTGGACAAAAGGAAGCAGCCTTTGTGCTCTACCACAAGTACCTCACGTGAGAACCTGCAGTTTCTACTCCTTTTCTGGAACTTGTTTTTTTGCTCAGTCTGCTGTTTTATTCAGGGTTTTCTTCTTTGTTGACAGCTATAGAACTTGAGGATGTAAACTTTTCATCAGATTTCTGGAACTGCCCACACAGGCTTTTTCTTGTGATTCAAAGATATGAGGAACAAAGGTGGTGGTGTTATAAATAAGGAAATATAATGGCACACAAGGTCCAGCTCATAGTGGAAGAAAAGAGGGCTGAAAATCAGTGTGTATCTGAACTGATAGCTATTTTTGATTTTCAAATCTCCTCTGATGTAAACAGTCACAGATTTGTCTCTGATGGGTGGCCACACTTATTGAGTTCTATGGGAGAGAGGTAGGCATTCCTGTAGCTTCACAGTCACCAGAGGATTGTTGACTACCTAGCTTCAGTGTGGTTAACCATCCTTAGGAATTTCTCCAAACTATTCATTGTATTGCATAAGAAGAGTGAAAAATAGATTGTAAAGCTGTCACCATGAAATACTTCTTACAGCCTCAGTGACAAGGGTGCTTTGACTTTAGTAAGGGGAAGATGGAAAAGTCTCACTAATCCTAGTTGGCCTTAAATTTTGTGAAACAGAATATAAGGATATATATATATATATATATATATATATATATATATATATATAGTATAGGGAGGGGTTTTCTGGACATGATTTAATTGATCTTCAGAAGACTGAATGTTTAGTAGGTACGTCAATTACTGTTCCACAACTAGAGAGCTTAGATTTACAGATGAGTTGAGGTACCACAGTTTGCATTCCCTTTGTTGTACAAATACTACAACAGGGTTTCTCTTGGTTTTCCACTGGTGGTTTCCCGTAAAATGAAGGCATTCTCTTGAGATCATAAAAAATCTACTCTCATTTTTTCCCTTCTCCAATAACAAATCTCTCTTACCAAAAAGTCACAAGTTCTCCCATACATCAGCTTCCCAGACTGAGTTTCTGGTCATATCCTCTTCTCAAGAAGAGTTTTTGACAAGGCAGTGAATCTTGAATCTTGGACAGACATAAGGGTTGAAGCAGTTTACTAGCATCATGAGACTAGGTACCCAGGGAACATCACCACCTAGAACTGAGCACCCTCAGTATCTCCTCTCATTACCTAGTGATGTCTGAGGTAAGGTGGTACACTCCCAGGTAGCAATAAACAAAAGTGCTATGTGGGCAAAGATTAATATTGGGAATGAAAGACTCAGACCACTGTGTTTATTTCCTAGTATGAAGTCCAGGATTACAACCTGTTTCCTCAAGGATTGTGGGTCTATCTGGTGCCTCCTGGGTGTTGAAATGACCAACTGGCACTGTATCACTTTAACTATGCTTATTGACAACTAATGTTTGCTGAATGTGCCAGTATCATGGAAGAATTTTGATAGTTTTTCTCCAGTCTAAGTAATGGAAATTGATGTGGGATCTCAGGGTGTGCCTTATTAAATACCAGTAACTTCTGAAGCAGTGACTACAGAGTCCAAGATTCCTTAGGGACTCATTTAGACATTTTAGTTTCTCTGCACAGCTTAGTCTCTCTGCTCTATTCCTTTAGACTCTATGTGGAAAAGCTCCCTGCAGATAAAAAGTACAAAGACGTTGTGGAGATTTACAAAAAATCAAATATCCTCAAGGTAGGTTTTCATTCTCAATGTGACTGACCAAAAATCTCCAAAGCAGAACACAACTGCTCACCAAAAAGACACAGATGATGACACTAGAAGGAAGCGGGGGGGGGGGGGCATGGGGGGGTGGGCAGTGCTGTTTCAGGAATTCTGTACAGAGGGGATGGCTGGGAATTGCATTCAAGACATGCACGAGATACTGCTGCCCCTGCCATCTTCTATTATTTCTCTCTTTTCTAACATTAGCACTGTTCTAATTATCCATTTTGGTTTTGTATTGCAGACAATAAAACAGATTTTTGTAAGGGCTGAGGAGCTGAAGAAAGACCTGTTAAATGAATATTCTGAAGAACATTTCGTTTACTTGACAGAAAAGGTCAGTGTGAGGGGAAGCATGGATATAGGAGGACTGTGTGACATATACACAGTCTGATCCCAGGACTGTCTTGTGCAGTGTCTTTGAAGTGTGAGTCAATGAAAGGGCTCCCTCTGTAATCCAATCAACACACATGAACATTCACACACACACACACACACACACACACACACACACACAATGTCATGGCATACTAAGAAGACTGAGACCTAACTTTATTAAAAACAGGAAAAGAGTAAGGTAGAAGAATGGATTTTCCAAAACACCAGGGATACAAGGCCCTAGGCTGAAATGTCAGACTTTAACGGAACTACACTTTGTTCATATCTGGGCTGAAAAGATGTTTCTTCCAAAATTTGAAGTAGTGGCCTAAATTCTTTTCCTTTCCTACAGAAGAAGAAGGAAGAAGAACTGTCCAAGGCGGCATCATTCTTGAAAGAAGAAAAGAAGACCAGAACACGAATTTCAAAATGGGCTTCCTTTCCTTTTCTAAAACGGTATGGTTCTCAAGAAAAATAAACAAGGTGGGAGGTGGGCGTTGGAGCACCAATTTCATCAAAGGAAGCTCAGCCTTATTCAGTAACAACTGGAACTTTCAGCCCAACAGTGGTGCCTTCAGGAAAGGAAGCCTGTGATGAAGCAGCTCAAACAACATCACCAGCTGCCAAGGAGGCTTCAGAAACTGGCACCTTAGAATGTCCAGGTGAGTCATCATCATTTTCTTACTTGGACAAGCCTTGTATAGAAGTTGATCAAATTGCATCTGGGTCAGGAAAACAGGAGTGAGACTGAAGCTCACCAGTAAGGTAAGGCAGAGGTGCTGGACAGGTGCCTCAAGTCTGGAACACTGGGCCCCACACGGAATCCTGAATCTCCTGCCATGTTCTCAGTCTTCTGCTTCCATTGATCTGCTGGCTATGCTGTGGTAAGAGAACCTCATGAGATGAGTGCTGCTTTTATCTGTCTTGACAACCTGACTGTCTTGTCAGCATGTGGAGACAGAGCAATATTTCCATATGTATCTGTCAGATGTTGTTAAAAAATTTCTGAACTTTCCCTGCAGTTCAGCAACCACATGGGTCTCCCTCATATTTAAAACATTGCAAGATTGTGGACAGATTGTGGTAGTCTGACCCTGAGATAAGATACTGTGTATGTATTTGTGCTCTCTGCATCCTCTTATTACCTGAAGGATTTATTCACAGCCTCACAGATCTATCATAAATGCTCCATATGATTGAGCATAACCACAGCTGGCTTCATCAAGGTGGATTCTATGGAATAAGTGTAGTTTGACTCAATGCATGCCAGGATGTCACAGATTGTAAGTCATTTGTGTGAGTCAAGATCTAAGGCAACGTCCAGGTGGACACAGGAAAATACAAGTCTAGACTTCAGAGCGTAAATGCCAAAAAATCTGGAGATATGAATGAAGATCCAAGGAGACCTGTCTCTGCCAGGAGAAACACAGCAGAAGTTTTGCTTTTCTCTGACAGTAGAGCTCCCTGAATGCTTATGGTGTTCTACTCAGTTAGGAGATGACTTTGTCCAATGAGGACTTTCACAGAGAAATTTTATATCAGCTAAGAGTCACATCCAAAAATATTGCTCCATCCACTTAAGCAGACAGTAAAGCCCATGGCCCCTTCTCCCAGACACCAGTAACTAGAGCTTGGAGTAAAACTCCCTACCTATCATGAGGAGGGGGATGAAGAAAAGGATCTCAATGACTTTGTATTACTTTCCTACGGTGATAGACTTGAGTTCTCCTCAGGGATACCAGGCCCTGTCTCCTCATACTTTTCTCTCTTTTCCATTACAGTTGAGAAAGGCAGAGGCCTGCGCCAGGTGGTCCTCCCTCATGATTTGTGCGATAAATTCCTCACTGCAGCAGGAATGAACACCAAGAAAAAAATAGAGACATGTGGTGTTCTATGTGGAGCCCTGGTAAAGATATAAACACTTCTGATTTGAGGCTGTTGCTTTCCCCTTGACTTTACATGACTCTCAGGGAACATATCTAGGGTCTCTATCCATACACATAACCTTCCAGAAGGAACTATGGTTGACAAGGTTGGCCATCTTGTATTGGATGACTTTGTATTTGGTTGTTTTAGAGAGTCTTTTGAAATGAACAATGTGGTTCAATGCTATAGATAGAAATGTTCATTCTAGTTGGGGGCTAGTGCCAGAAATTCCAGGCACTGGCAAACTGATGCTGGAATCTTCTTACAAGTTCAAATGAGCCTCAGTGTCAGAGTTCTATATTACCTAAAGGTAAAAGAATGCAAACAGAAATCAGAAATGCAGGTAGCCAGGCATAAGTCACGGAAACAGACAAGTTGCCTCGTTGTAACCAGAAATCAATGGCTTTTAGGTCCTGGTCTGAGTATCTACTCTGGTAAGCTTTTGAGCACTGGTTTCCTAGGCATCTCTAGACTCCTGAGCAATCCTACTGGCTGCTACTGGAAAGACCCTAAGCCCAGGAGGTGTCAAGCTGGACATCTACATTTCTATTCAACATCTGTTCCTTTTTAGCTGTATCTTAGCAAAGCACAAGAGCAGCCAAGGATTTGAAACCACAAAGGGAGAAAGAAAAATGAGATTCATGTACTGTCTGGTCTGGGGCCTATTGTGTGTATGAGAGAATGGGTCTGAGACCTCCAAGAGTTGTGACAAGTTGTTTTCTCCTGGCAGGTTGGAGAGGAATATCACATCAGCCATATCCTCATTCCTGTCCAGGAAGGAGGCCCAGATTATTGCTGTGCAAAGCATGAGGAGGACCTCTTCTTTATTCAAGAAGGACTGGGACTTATTACATTAGGATGGATACATGTAAGCAAAAGGACCTCTGGGAATGAGGATTCCTTTTCTGTTTCTTCAAAACAGCCTACCTAAAACTTGCTGTGCACAGAGGCAATTCATTCCAGATCATCGGCTCTGAGCATATATAACCAATAGTGTGCAGGTCAAATCAAAGGAGCATTTCCTGGCACTTTTACAGCTCTTTGTATTTTATGTTTACAAGGAGTAATTGTTCAAACTTTCAACTTTATGTTAATCTGCGTGGAGAATGGTAGCTTGACAGGATATAGGAGAAAATGTATATAGACCATATACCTAAAAGGTGTAGAGATGAAACTTAAGTAAGCCAAGAGTGTCTGTTCTAATGATTGTGGTTTTTATTTATGAAGAAGTACTTCCTTTGTGTACACTGAAATGATCTTACATGCAAGATTTTGAAGTGTTTGAACATGTATAGCATACATCTTTTGACTTTCAAGAAAACACATTTACTTGCCGAGAGAGTCTCTTGGATGATTCTGTTATTTTCAAAGACTGAAGTTCACAAAACTATTGAAATTATTCTAACAACGAATATAAGCCACAAGAAGGAGTATTACTTGTGTTTTTTGTGAAATCAAAAACTTCTAGTCAGACCTTGGGAAGTGCTGATGCTCTTCATTCCAATTGTATAAATTCTTCCTGCTGTGCCAAATTCAACAATATATTATGGCCAACTGATATTGGCCTTTTGTGGCTTGGGACTCAAAGGGGAAATCACACATAAAATGAGCACCAAGTCACATGAGACAAAGTGCACAATATACTTCAGGTGAGAAATATAGGACAGTGAGGGTTGCAGAGGAAGAGCTGTCACATGTAAAGTGACATGATGACTTGGGAGGAGGAGCCCAAAAAATTTATGGGAGAGGGGATAGCATTGGAGAGAGATACACTGAGATCCTATATCAGTGAGCATTTCTGTTGGCTAGGATTTGTGGTTTGTTTTGGAAACGGATGCCTGATCTTCACATATATAACCAAAGAGAACCCTGGCATACCTTGTCTAGGATGGAGGTAAAAATGGAGAGTGATTTGGAGTATAGAGAAAACTCTGGACTATTCTGAGCAAAAGAATGATGTAACCAAAGCCATACTCCAGAAGTTAAAATTAAGGAGTTGAAGGGCTCCTTGGGAAGGGAATGTCAGGTGTGGTTTGGGAGCTTATACCATGGAATGAGGATAAGAAGGTGATAGTCTTGTTTGTGTGTGTAGGAGGGATCAGGGTAATTCAGATACCCAGGCAATAGGGGTAGAGGCTGAGGAGTCAGGCTGGGCAGGATTTCAATTGGGCTCATGGAGTTAGAAGTGCTCCTCTCATAAACATGAATAGGGTTGCAGAAAAGGACAGATCTTGACAGCAGGGTTCAGTTATACTGTTTGGAATTGAAGGCACATGTTAGATATTCCAACTGCATCAACATTGGGAGGATGTTGTGAGAAGCCTAGAGAGGGACCTGAGCCACGTGCAGGTGGCTCATGAACCTGGTAAATAGGGAGACCTGGCTGCAAGAGAAACAATTCCCTGGCAGATTAGGTGAATGTCTAATGAGGAAAGCAGGGTATATAGGGATGAAGAAGAAACAAGGGTGAAGGAGAACAGGATATGATGTTCTCAGAAGCCGCATAACAGGGATGCAGGAAGAATGACGTCAGGATTTGACCTGCTGGAGCTCTGAGGATATTGACTTAATGCCTTCTAAGTCATGGTGGGCAGAGATTGCAATGTTCAATAATGTCATAAAATCTGGGTGTACTGTCACACTCCTGGACCCCCAGCATTCAGGACGATAAGACTTGTAGGTAGAGAATTTGGTGCCAAGTTGATTGAACTGTAATATTGTGCCTCAAAACAAGAAGTCACTTAATTAGGAATTGGTCAGTGTGGAGTCTGTCATAACGGTCATACTGAAGCAGGCATCTAGGACCTAGAATCTAGGGGAATTTGAAGTGAGAAGGCTGCTCTTAGGAAATGGGTTAGCAGATTACTGACCTGTAGGACCTGTGAGATGGTTTGGACATGGTATCTTCTTGTTTGTTGTTTTCTTCAATTTTTCTTTGATTTCACTTTAGTTGTCAAAGGCTTGATGTTTTAAATTATAGCATAGCTGTGAGTGTACATATGTAAAAAGAGTTGGGGTTGCAAATTGGTACAACAACTCTGGAAATCAGTTGGGCAGTTCCTCAGAAAACTGGGCACATCACTTCCGGAAGATTCTGCTATACCACTCCTGGGTATATACCCAGAGGATTCCCCAGCATGTAATAAGGATACATGCTCCACTATGTTCATAGCAGCCCTATTTATAATAGCCAGAAACTGGAAAGAACCCAGGTATTCCTCATCAGAAGAATGGATGCAAAAAATGTTGTATATATACACAATGGAGTACTATTCAGCCATTAGAAACAATGAATTCATGAAATTCTTAGGCAAATGGATGGAGCTGGATAACATCATATACTAAGTGAGGTAAGCCAGTCTCAAAAGATCAATCATGGTATTCACTCACTAAGAAGTGGATATTAACCTAGAAAACTGGAATACCAAAACCATAATCCACAGATAAAATGATGTACAAAAAGAACGGAGGAGTGGCCCCTGGTTCTGGAAAGACTCAGTGTAGCAGTATAGGGCAAAACCAGAGCAGGGAAGTGGGAAGGGGAGGGTGGGAGAACAGGGGGAGGAAAGGGGGCTTATGGGACTTCTGGGGACTGGGGGGCCAGAAAAGGGGAAATCATTTGAAATGTAAATAAAAATATATCGAATAAAAAAAGGGAAAAATAAGTTATAGCATAGTTGTGAGTGTACATACATAAATAGAGTTGTTAAATATCTCAAGGTGGATGCATCTATATGCATACACAACTTAGAGATAGAAATGAGAATCTGCTAAAAGCCTGCTCCAAATTTCTCACTTCCTTCCTCTGAAATTGAATCCTCTCTTGATCTCACCATGTCTTCCTCCATTTTATATATGAACCTCCTCAATTCTAGCAGTACTTTGTGTTCATTGTGCAGAAATGTGATTACTATCTGTAAGTGTGGACTCATGAATGTATTCGTCTGATGGGTAGTTACATCTGGTGGCACAGTGAGAATGCGAGGGAAGTAAAGGAAAGAGTCATAGTATTATCAGGCAGATGGTTCAATTTTCCTTTTCCACATGACAGATGTGGGTCTGCATGGAGAGATTTTGGAAATCACAGGAGAGAACAGATTGTTAATGATCCATGGCCTCCCTTCCTTGCTGGATCAACCATAGCTGACTGGGCTAACTTACAATTCTTGACTTCTTTTGTCTTCTCAGACCCATCCAACCCAGACAGCCTTTTTGTCAAGTGTAGATCTACACACACATTTTGCATACCAAACGATGCTCCCTGAATCCATAGCTGTGGTGTGTGCTCCCAAGTATAAACAGTAAGTATGTGAGATTCAAGTCTGGAATTTAGAATTACAAAATTGTCAATGGCTCCAAACTATTTAAAAATTGTCTATGTACAGAATGTCTTAATTGATTGCTATGAAAGCCTTCCTTTAAGGTGCATAGTCTAATGATCACCAGCCACTCTTAAAAGATAAGATGACACCACTGCTGGTTTTCTAAGACAACCTCTCAAGAAATTTACTCAAGAGGCAGAGATTGAACAAATTCCACAGAAAACACTGTATAAGAGTTTTATGTCTTTTATTTCACAATGCTGTGTTATTCTGAATTCTTCAGGAGAGGTAGTATTGGGCAAGCAATGAATCATCCTGCTTTCTTTTATAATATTTTTGTACACTTGATGTGCTACAGGAATAAGATTGCTCTGGTTTTAGAATTTTGTCCCTTCTGCCTCAAATTTATTGGTTTAAACAGACCTAACTCATTGCTACGTTGTTCTTCCTACATATTTCTACTGTTGACTTCCTCTGCCCACTTAGATTATCGTGCAAGAAAGGGATCCAGAGACAGAGAGACAGAGATGCTTATATATGACAAAAGGAAGGAAAGTGAATAAATGAATGAATGAATGAATAAATAAATAAGAAAGTGTAGATGGAAGATCAGGGGGAAAGACATCAAAGAAAAAAAGAAAGGAGAAACACTAAGAAACTAGTGGATAATTAAAACTAGGACATGGATGTCAAGGTCTGGGAGGAGGACAGTGTGGACCATGATCAATTACAATAGGCAGACATAGTCCGCAGTTACTAAAATAGAAGGGAAACACTGTTCAAAGAAGACGAGAAGAGAGATAGGCAGTTTTGAGAGAGATGAGACGGTAAAAGAGAAAGAGGGAGAGACATATAAGAAAAAAGAGACATCTAAGAAAAAGAGAGAAATGAGTAAAAGAAAACAAACAAAAGAAAACGGTAGAGAGAAAGGTAGAAAAGAGAGACAGAGGAAACTAGGACTTGGAGGCAAATGTGTGCAACTGTGTCTGCCTTTTCTCATTTCAGAACTGGAATTTTCACACTGACACCTATTGGACTACAAGAAATATCTGATTGTCCACGGAGAGGGTTCCATGCCCACAGACAGGACACAGCTCTCTTCTGTGTATGTATCTTTGTACAAGTAATCAAGGCAGTGTTTTCAAGCAGGACACAGTGCTGATTGGGTTCATCATTTTTTCCTTACCCTCCTGGCAGTTCATCTTCACCACCCTCTTCTTAACAATTCACAATAACCAAATATCTAGGATGCAGGTATCAGTGGATATAAGTTTTCTCATATTTGAAATCTAGTCATTGACTGTCTCTGAGATGCTAGTCCTTTCTGTCCCTCAAACCTGATATCTGGGGTAACTAATAACATCAAGATAAGATTAAGGAAGCAAAACTTGAGTGTACTTCAGGGTCAGAGTGTGAGAGCAGCATGCTTGAGGCTCTGAATTCCATCCCCAGTAACATGAGGAAAAGAACAAAGTATTAAATCCATTAGCTTATTTAATGCTTTATCAATGTCATTAACTAACTCCCAGTCAGCGATCTGAATGCAAATGGAAAATATGCAAAATTATGCAAATTTTGACCAGGAATTTTGTCTGGAAGAGTATGGTTCTAACTCTCTAGGGAGGTAGTTTC